>NW_007758970.1:6231-6633 GCF_000696425.1 Galeopterus variegatus | reverse complement strand
TGGTCTTTTGTTGTTCCATATGAATGCTAGGATCACTTTTTCATTTTATTTATTTATAATTTTATTTTATTTTGTTGATATACAATGTGGTTGATTATTGTGGCCTGTTACTGAAACCTTCCTCCCTGCTCCCTGTCCCCCCTCTCTCCCAACAGCCTCATATCTGTTCACTTGTCATATCAATTTCAAGGAACTGTAATTGTTGTGTCTTCTTCCCTACCCACCCCCAGGTTATTTGTGTACTTATTTATTTATTTTTAGCTCCCACACATAAATGAGAGCATGTGATAGCCCTCTTTCTGTGCCTGACTCGTTTCACTTAATATAATTCTCTCTACCTCTATCCATTTGTTGCAAATGGCAGTATTTCATTCTATTTTTATAACAGAGTAGTATTCCATT
>NW_007758970.1:0-1108 GCF_000696425.1 Galeopterus variegatus | reverse complement strand
GATGTGGAAGTCCATATCTTTTCCAATACCTGGGAAGTTCTCCACTACTATTATATTGAACGGGTTTTCCATGCCTTTCCCTTTATCTTCACCTTCCAGAACATCCATAACTCAGAAGTTGGTATGATTAAGTTTGTCTGGCAGCTCTTATAGGTTTTCTTCTTTTAAAAAAGTTCTTTTTTCTTTTTATTGCCAAGAATTCTTTCTTCTGTTTGCTCTAGCCTGCTGCTGAAGCTCTAATTGTATTTTTTATTTTGTTGAATGAATCCTTTGGTTCCATGAGTTCTATTCTCTGTCTTAAGGTATTTATCTCTTTATAAATTTCTTCCTTTATACCCTGGATTTTTTTTTTTATTTTGTTGTGCTGTCTGAATCTTCTTGTATCTCACTGAGTTTCCTTAAGATTGTTATTTGGAATTCCTTTTCAGTCATTTCCAAGGTTTCTTGATGTTTGGGGGTCTGGTAATTCAGAATTATTTTGTTCCTTTGGTGGTGTCATATTTTCTTGTTTTTTTCTTACATAGGAGTATCCCTATGTTGATGTCTGGTCATCTGCTGGAGCATTGCTGCTTCTATTACTCTGGAGTGGCTTTTGAGGAGAGATACTCCTGCCTATAGATGTGTTTTATACTGATTGTTGGATAGGTAATGTTGCCTTGGTTCCAGGTATACTAAGTAGTGTAGTCTGTGTGGTTACTTTGGCCATATTCAATGTTGGAGTTTCTGTGAGTGCCTACATGGCCTAGGTACAGGGGCAGTCAGTAGTTTGTTGCTGAAGTGAGTGACAATATGTTGGGCTGTCGAGGTCATGGGCAAGATCTCAGGTTCTTGAGGAGAAGTGTCTGGGTGCCCTTTCACTCACTGGCTGAGGTAAGTGACCTTGGAAAGATGTGCTGGCACCCCAGCTAGTAGCCCATGAGCCTGTAAATGCTCTAGAGTGGTCTGAAAGTCTTCAGCTTTAATGGATGACCATGTGTGGGGATCTTGGGGAGTAGGATTAGGACCTTATGCTTTGAGGGGGATAATAGAGTTGTTCGGTTGCCCCTCAGCCAGAGTGATTGACTCAATGGTGTCTTTGGGACTCTGGGCAGAGTCCTGTACCCCTAGG
>NW_007758969.1:5748-6633 GCF_000696425.1 Galeopterus variegatus | reverse complement strand
AAAAAAAAAAGAAAAAAATGTAAAGAGAAATATTAAATTCTAGCCCAGGAAACATTTCTACAACAGTGCGTAAAGTTCTAGAGATAGATGTTTAAGGTGGAAAACTTGATGTATTTTCATTTCACAGAATCACAGAATGTAGTACTATAATTCCATTTATTTACTTTCCCCAAAAGTAGTTATTAGACTAAAACCCCAAAGGAAGGTTAGTCAGGAAAGGGGAAAAGAAAGAATACCCCGATTTATCCATCACCATAGATTAACGATATATAATGATGAATACAAAAGGGCCATCTGTGCGCCTCAGAGAAAGAATCTACTCAAGTCGACAAGGTCTCAAAGCAAAACTGAAAGCACTTACTAAAATAAAAGCTGCTTACTCAAAGCAATGTACTTAGGACGAAGGCCACTGCTGCTTTTCAACATCTTTATTATTCTCTAAAGGTGTGTGCTTATGAAGGATGATAATAGTTCTTGCTAAATAAAAACGTAAGATAGAACAAATAGTGAATATTCCATTTCGTTCAGAGCAGATCCCCTGCAAAGAAAATGAAGGCTGTTAAAAATGCCTCCTGCAACTTTTGGAGGTGGGAATGACTACTAATGCATCAATTAGATGCCTTCTCTTCTATGTCCTTTGTACTAAATAATATTGAACAATTAACTTTCATCAAACCATATCTGAAATATCTTTGGATAATAAATGTCTCTTATAGGAACCAACATAATTTCTGAAAATGTATTTTATTTTATTCCTACTAAAACTTTTTCAGAGCAGAAGTTTCTGGGGAAATAGTTAATGTATGTATAACTAAACAGAAACAAATGTCCTTTTCTTCATGCATCAGTAGCTTTTTAATACTACTGGTGGTTAGTGCACTTAAT
>NW_007758969.1:0-416 GCF_000696425.1 Galeopterus variegatus | reverse complement strand
GTGGGTTTTTAGGACAGTAACCCGTAGTAGTTTGCTAGGACTGCCATAACAAAGTACCACAGGCTGGATAACTTAAACAACAGAAATTTATTTCTCACAGTTTCGGATTCTAGAAATCTGAGATCAAGGTGTGAACAGGGTTGATTTCTCCTGGGACCTCTCTCCTTGTCTTGTAGATTACATCTTCACCTCTCTGTATCTTCACATGGTCTTAACTCTGTGTCTGTGTCCTAATCTCTCTTAATATAAGAACACCAGTCATAATGGATTAGGGCCTACCATAATAAACTCATTTTAATTTAATTACCACTTTAAAGAACTTGTCTCCAAATACAGTCACATTCTGACGTACTAAAGGTAAGGACTTCAACATATGAATTTAATGGGAACATAATTCAGTCCATAACAGAGCCCTA
>NW_007758968.1:6222-6633 GCF_000696425.1 Galeopterus variegatus | reverse complement strand
CTTTAAAATGAATGGATCTGTTTCATTAGGTGGTGAATTTTCCTTCATTAATGGTTGGCCAGATATCAGGAATTTATAGAAGGGTTATAACCTACAGGATCTCTTCCCATAAAGGATTCTATAAAATACTGTGGAAATAGGACCATAAGGTAAAATGCAATGAAAATGGACAACAACATCTTTTCCCACTCTTTAGAATTTTAAGTAGGATCTATTCTCATTTTTGTTTCTACTGTCTCACAGTTTTCCAATAGAAAAATGTCTTATTAAGCACCCAATAGATTTGTAGTTCAGGTTGTATGCTTTACTTGATACAACCTAGAAAAAAATAAATCATGCCTACACATTTCGTTAGTCTCCACAGTATTTTTTTCTCTTAATCAAGACAAATTTCGCTGCATTTATAAACAG
>NW_007758968.1:0-1195 GCF_000696425.1 Galeopterus variegatus | reverse complement strand
ACATTTCCTTGAAAATCTAGTTTTCATTGTTTGCAAACTATGCTAATAACTATGAAAACATGAATGCAATTTTCATTCCATTAAAATAACAATAATTTTTTACAACTTTAGTCAATATACAATATTAAAGATTAAGGTGGATGTACTTCCTTTTTTAATAGCAATATAATAAAATCTTCAAGTTTATTTCATTATGTTTCTCTGACTACTAAGACAATTTTAAACTAGATCCATGTTAAAGCAAAATGAATACAAATGCTAAGCTAACTCAGAACAGTGTATAATTAGGTGCACATGTACATATGAGTATATACTATAAACAAATATATGACATATATTTAGTAGAAATTCAGTAAGCTGGGTAGTATTGATAAAGGATTGCTCCATTATAAGATGGTCTTTGTACCAACTTCTTTAACTTTTAACACCTCTAAAAGATAAGGTCTTAGAAATTTCCTTTTCCTTCTTTTTTTCCTATCCAATTTTCACCTTCTCTATGTTCACTTGTCAAATTCCTGCATATGCTTTTTAAAAATATACATAAAGGATGCTTTTTTCATGAAGCCTTGCCTGGTCATGTGATTAGAACTGACCTCATTCTACTCTGGATCTCTTAGGATTTTAACTATTATTGTTTTCATCATGTTCTATATGAAATAGAGGCATATGTATACCTCTGTCTCTCACTAATGTGTAAACTCCTTGAGAACATATCTTGTTCTACATATGCATTTCATAAGGTCGAGAAATATGTTAGGTCTTGATTTTTAATCACTTTTGTATCACTTCAACATTCAGCATGTGCCTGGATCCTTGTGGTTTCCCAGGAATGCTTATGGAACTGTAATATACATCTTAAGGTCCCTTTTAGTATTTAGCACAATAACTAAACTGCTAGGTGTGCAAAATGTTTATTCAAGTAACCCCTTAGCAGCTATCTAAACTCTATTACACAGTGCCATCAGCATTGTGTGGTTTCAATATGTGCAATTAATAACACTATTAAGGATTCTCTTTCTTCATAATGCTTTAAGTTCCCTCATTTTAGAGATCTATACATTTAAGGTGTTTTGTTTTGTTTTGTTTTTTAGTTTTCTTAAGGGTTGCTGAAAAACAAACAAATAAAAATGCCCAAAGAGCATATTTATTTGGGGAGCTAATCACTGAATCGTATCACATTAGGAGACATTTGCTT
>NW_007758967.1:5618-6633 GCF_000696425.1 Galeopterus variegatus | reverse complement strand
ACAAATATAAAGATCTGGAGGCAATGGATAAATTTCCAGACACATACAAACTACGAAGACTGAATCAAGAAGAAACAGAAAGATTTCAAGTAAATAACAAGGGTTAAATGAATTATTATATGTAATGTCCTTAGAAAATGCCTGGCAAATAGTGAGTTGTACATAAATGTTAGTTAATAATGTAGATTATTATTATTATTATTATTACTAAGATCCTTCCATGGGGCAGGTCTGGGGTAGTCCTTGAGGGTTTCGCAATATTGTGGGGGATATTTTCAATTCTATGATAAGAGTGCTATAGTATTAGCATTCTGCAAGAGCCCAGTGACCACTTGTTTCAGAGGGGACGTTTGAGCTAAGTCTCCAGATATTTCCTGAAGGAGAAAGTGGTGCCAAAGAGTTGTGAAGGAGATGACTGCAACAAGAGAGTGTGTGTGTGTACATACACTGGTTGCCAAAGAGCCCAGTGAATTCTTCAAAGAACAGCAAAAAGTTCATTGTTGTTAGAGCCATAGAAAATGAACTAGGACATATATTTTGAGGTGTTTGAAGGCAAAGCAGAGGAGTTTATGCTTCTTGTGGCAGATGGCAGAGAGTCACCATAGCATGGGACAAGTGGGGTAAAAGTAATTTTTTAAGGATGACAATAATATGCAAGATGTATTAGGGTAAAGAGAAAGTGATGGCGAGGGGAACTGCCAGGGCATTACTTAGCAATCCCTTACAAGTAGACTTCTAATGGGAAGGGAGGGAAAGGCATAAGAGGGAGAAGCTTTGCTGAAGAAGAAACCACTATGATTTGTAATAGATTGATTGGATTTGAAGAAGAGAGAAGAATCTAGAATTGACTCCAAGATTGCTAGGAGGCTGGAAGAATGGTAGATTTTACTAAGCATATTGGGGTAGTTGGAAAGGGAAATTGAGCAAAGGGTAGGGTTCTCCAAATCATGCAGACTGAAAGCAGGGGAGATGTAGTTTTCAAAACGAAGAGAACATTCTATCACCTAGAAGAAGG
>NW_007758967.1:0-242 GCF_000696425.1 Galeopterus variegatus | reverse complement strand
CATTAAATATTATTCTATAATATTTGGTAATTGTAAAATGTTCCACAAATTTATTTAACAAGTTTTCTATTGTTGAACACTATTATTCTTTCAGAGTTTTTTGTTGTTACAAATACCCTTCTGATAATAAATGTATAAATCTTTTTGTGCATCTATTAATTAGTTTTGAAGATATTATTTTACATACTTTAGAATTTACAGGCCTGCAATGTCTAATTTCTGGTGGTTTGTTGACCCCAGTT
>NW_007758966.1:5548-6633 GCF_000696425.1 Galeopterus variegatus | reverse complement strand
AAGTGGGGAAACTGCAGCTCCTAGGTTTTTAGTGAATTGACTGAAAACTTACAGGATCACTCGAATATGAGTCGAATTCTCCCACTAAGATGTTTGGGAATTTGGAGTGTTGCTGCTGAGTGGATAGTTTGAGAAGAGCCTATACCTTGACTACTTCCCTGGGAAACCCTCATCCCATGCAGCCCAAAGCCACCTGCAACTCTGACCTGTTCCCCTGACATTTCATGCCTTGTCCCACTGCCTGGATTGCTGCTGTGTTACACAGCTGAACAAACAAGCACCGTCCACTGACATGCCATCTGCACCAGAGCCCCTGCCTAGCTGAGGGGCTGCAGTGCTGATCTTTGAGTTCTGGTGGACTATATAGGATTATAATGCAGTGGGTTCTTTCCTGGCATGTAAATGTTTTTGTGCAAGTTGGGGGCTTTTGAGGTTTTTTTTGAGCTTTTGACTATAATCCTTGTTTAAATTAAAAGCGCTAATTTACTGTTTACCACATTTATTGAATAATGACTAGAGGGCTGTAAAGGGGGACATTTATACAGCATCATTATTATATTGCTGGTTACCAACTCTTAGTATGGAAACATGATTGACTTTCTCCATCTTGACTTTCCCCCTCCTCTCACCTTTCCATATTTCATCAGTGGCATCACCTCCATGTGACTCATCTAGTAAGACAATGTGGCATGTGAGACCCCCCCCATGCTCAGATGTGGTGGCCACAGAGGTCCACTCGGGGTTGAATGTGCATGTAAGGAGCACTCGTCTGTTTACCCTTCCTGAGAAGACTTTTGAAACTCAAGTTTACAGAAAAATTGCACTTGAATTCTTAAGTGCTATCCCAAACCTACGTAGGGTATTTTTGTTTGTTTTTTTGGTAAAATGAAGTTTGTCCTTCAGTTTTAAAGCTCAACTGAGGAGTAAATTGAGTCTTTGATTATGGAGTTTGTTGGTCGAAGTAAAAGTTTTAATATAATAATATAATAAAGCATTTTTCTATCTGTAATAAGCCATAGTCACCATCATAAATACTGCTGACAGCCCTTAATTATGCTTCTTTTCTGAATTTTAAGATTTAAAAA
>NW_007758966.1:0-597 GCF_000696425.1 Galeopterus variegatus | reverse complement strand
TGAGCCACCTCTGAAAAAACAGAAATTGTTGGCTTCTGCTAAGAAAGACTTAAACTCCAAGAGTGTCAGCTCCCCGTCTGATCCAGTTCCTAGCTCAGCTGATGAAGGGACACCAGAAACTCTGCCCAGAAATGCTTCTGAGCCAGACCTGGAAAGTGCTTCTCATCCAAACCTGGAGAGAAAGTATTTCCCTGGACCCGCGGGAGATGTCATTCCTGAGCTCTCCCCAGTGGAAGGCCATGGGAATGCGGTGGTCCCCACTGTCATTATGTCAAGCTGGGACTCCAGGACTGCTCCACGTGGACTGTGCACAGTGACAGCTGCCACAGCAGCCCAGCCAGAGAGTGCCCACGTGGTAGAAACCAAACAAGACACACCGATGCCTGCTTTGACTTCTGTGACGGTGCCCGGGTTCATAATGGCTAAGCCGTCCTCATCCCCTGACCCAGGACACTTGTCAGTTCCATCACAGAATATCAGGTGTGTATTTCACATATAGTCTGAAAGAGCCAATGAAGTTTTCTTTTAAACTAATGAACGGAAAGGCAGTTGGTGATTTCAACTATGAATTTTACTGAGAAATGCAATTCAGTTTAT
>NW_007758965.1:6273-6633 GCF_000696425.1 Galeopterus variegatus | reverse complement strand
TAATGTTTCTGCTCATTACATTACTGAATTCTTAGCTCCTTTGTAATTCTTCCATACTTCATATATACATATTCTTTTTAAAATTTCAAATTGTTATCCTCTTTAAAGCCATATTTTTTGCATCCTTTTAAGAATGCTGAACTGCTTCCTAAAATTTATTTATATACCCTGCACGAAATGTTTTCCACAAATTTCAAAGAATAGTGTCCCTTTTTCCTTGCTCTGCAGTACTGTTTCTCAGGCCTCACTGGTTGTTTTCAATTTAGTCACCTGGCCCCAGAGATCATCCACAGACAGGAGGTATACTTTTTGCGTCTTGCTCCACCACTCTTGAAACCTTTTTTTTTTTTTTTTCTTTTT
>NW_007758965.1:5344-6087 GCF_000696425.1 Galeopterus variegatus | reverse complement strand
TGTATTCCTTGGGAAATGAAGATCAAGGACATTGAAAGTGAGTATTTTGGTGTCACTGGGTTTTAGCTGGTTTCCCGAAGAGTTTTCCAAGGGCTTGGATTGTGTTCTTGACCTTCTGATTAGATTATTTTGTTAGTTTTGTTGTATTAGAAAAAAGAATGGGGTATGGGCCGGCCCGTGGCTCACTCGGGAGAGTGCGGTGCTGATAACACCAAGGCCGCGGGTTCGGATCCTATATAGGGATGGCCGGTTTGCTCACTGGCTGAGCGTGGTGCTGACAACACCAGGCCAAGGGTTGAGATCCCCTTACCGGTCATCTTTTAAAAAAAAAAAAAAAAAAAAAAAAAAGAAAAAAGAATGGGGTCTGAACTAGTCAGACCAAGATTTAAATTCTGCCTCTTTATTTTCCGATTGTGGGAGCTTAGGGAGGTCGGTTACTCCCACACAGCCTCAGGTTATTTTATCTGGAAAAAGAAAATGGAGATTGGGATGTTTGCTCTACAGACTGATGTGAAAATTAAATCCATCACACACATAAAGTGCTGAGTAGTGTCCATTCATTCTCCTGCAGCACTTAAATCCTCCTACTTTTCTTTCTCCAGGCCACTTTGGCTCTTCAGTGGCATCGTATTTCATCTTCCTCCGGTGGATGTATGGTGTTAACCTCGTCCTTTTTGGCTTAATATTTGGTCTAGTCATAATCCCCGAGGTAAGAAAAGAACTTTCTATATCTTTGGATGGCT
>NW_007758965.1:2862-3544 GCF_000696425.1 Galeopterus variegatus | reverse complement strand
GGAGCAACACTGAGGGTTGCGATCCCGTTGCCGGTCACGAAAAAAGACAAAAAAAGGAAAAAAAAAATCTTTGACATAATGTAAACTAAATCAGATTGGTTGGAAGAGGTTGACGGTGCATTATAATAGCCATAGGGAGCAAAGGAGTGATACATTATTTATAAAATCATTGAATTCTTTCCTATATTACGTAGAAAGTGTACTTACAAATATGTCATTATACTCCTTTATGTACACACCTGGAAATCAAGGATTATGAGGCCACTTAGTTCTATACATATTCTTAAGACAATATCATTCTCCAACTCAGAAGTGAGGATTTTAAACCTCCGGCAAGTGTATGCAAATGTGTCTTCACCAAGTCTGGTTCTCCCCAAGGAAAGAATATGGTCGGAGGCTGACCAGAAGATTCTTGTCTCCCCTCTGTGGCGAGGCAAGTGTGAGAAGTCTTCTCCAGTAGTCACTGGGAAAATTGACCTGAACAGAGCTCTTGGCCCTCTTCCTGGGAGCTTTTTATTCCACATGGACTTATGTATTTCCATGAGAAGAGAGCACATTTAAGTACTGCAGGCCTATGAGACGTATCTGGAATTTTGCTTTACAGTGGTCCAGGTTCTTCTGGGGAAGATGAATAATTCTAAGGACACTAAGTTTTTTTTAAAGGAAACATTAAATTTTGTAT
>NW_007758965.1:0-1320 GCF_000696425.1 Galeopterus variegatus | reverse complement strand
AATCAGTTGAATTTGAATCTCTGAGGGTGTGGTGTTGGGATACCTAGTTTAAAAGCTCCTGTGGTAGGCAAACTTCTAAGATAAGCCCCACTGATACTCACCTCCTGGTGTTTGTGTCCTTGCATGATCCCTCCCCACCCCTTGAGTATAGGCTAGACCTGGTGACTTGCTTTTAACAAATAGAATTACACAAGTGATAGGCTGTCGCTTACGTGTTAGGTTGGGAAAGACTGTGGTTTCCATCTTGCTGCCTTTCTCTCTTGATTCCTCTCTTGGCTTGCATGCTTTGACGAATCTGCCAGATTGGAGAGGCCCACTTGGCCAGGAACTGAGTGTAGCCTTTGGACAACAGCCAGCAAGAAATCGAGGTCCTCAGTCCAACAACCCACAATTAACTAAATCTTGCCAACAACCACTCAAGTACAGTTGGAAGCAGATCCCTCCCCAGTCAGACCTTTAGAAGAGACCAAAGCCCCAGCAGATACCTCGATTGAAGCCTCATGAAAGACACCAAAGCAAAGCACCCAGCTAAGCCATACCCAGATTGCTGGCCCTCAGTAACTGTGAGACAATAAATGTGTGTTGTTTAAAGCCCCTAAATTTTAGGGCAATTTGTTTTATAGTAATAGATGGCTGATACAGCTCCCCAGATGATTCTAATATGCAGCCAGGATTGATCATTGCTGATGTATATTAACATAATTGCTGGTGTACATTACAAGGTATTTTAAAAATACCTTGTAAGCTCTGCTCTAGAGTCTACATAGCCAGCATTCAGTCAGTAAACTTCACATTGATACTTCCTTTAAAAACAACTACTAAAATATTTCAGACACATGAAAAGATATAATGAATGAGCCCACTACCAAGCTTAAAAATAAAAAATCACATATGCACTGAAGTCCTCTAATTACTTCTCCCCAGTTGTATTACCTACATAACTCTCACATGTAATCACTGTCACAAACTTTCCATTTCAACTTATATTTTTAAATATATTGGCTTAAAGTTAAATACAGTGGTTTCTTATTTTCTAAAATCTCTGGTGAATCCAAAGTTATGTGTGCCTTTTTGCATTACAGTGTAATTTTTTCCCCCTCATTTATACCAAACGTTTGTCTCCTTTAGATATTTTATTAAAGAGACAACTTTTGGCTTTGCTGATTCACTCCGATATCTTTTTTTTTTTTAATTCAGGTTTTGGGGGGCACAATTTATATACAGTAAAACTCACTCATTTTAGGTGTACAGATTGATAAGGTTTTTTTTTTTTCCTTTTTGTCTTTTTTCGTGACCGGCAACGGATCGCAACCCTCAGTG
>NW_007758964.1:5999-6633 GCF_000696425.1 Galeopterus variegatus | reverse complement strand
ATTAGAAATGGGAAGAATGGATTTAGTTCATATACTGGATGACTCTAGCAAGAGTCCCAGAGGAAGACCCAAGCCTGCATGAAGACAGCAATACCAGGGAGAGGGAAAAGATGGTTCATCAGATATTTAGGAGATCTGGTGATCTGGTGCCCCTAGATGCCCTTCCTCTGCCTCTTACAAAATCTTGGGCTATTTTGTCGAATATTTCTGCCTGACTTGTGTACTCAAAGTTGAGCCTTGAAAGCTCAGAAGACTTGAGAAGGATATGATTGAGAAAGATGAGTCTAGATACAAAGGATATGCATGAAGGCTCAATGATACTGAGAAAAAAGAGCAAGCATGAGGGCTTGAACTAGAGCTATTACAGTAAGGTGAGGTAAGGCAGAAGGATTAGAGAAGAATTTATGAGAAACCTTGAATTCATGATTTGTTAGATACAGTGGGCAAGTGATCTCCAAATGAATGTCATGTTTTGAGTTTGGACTGACAATTCTTATTTCTGTTTCCTGAAATTATAAAAGAAAACAAATTAGGAAGAGTCAGTCTATGAAAGATAAAATAATTCTCTTCTGGGCTTTTGAATTTTAGCCATCTGTGGGTATTCAAATGAATATGTTCAGCTGGAAAGCAGATG
>NW_007758964.1:0-592 GCF_000696425.1 Galeopterus variegatus | reverse complement strand
GTGTGTGTGTGTGTGTGTGTGTGTACCACATTTTCTTTATAATTCATCTACTGACAGACCCTTAGTTTGATTCCATATCGTGGCTATTGTGAATAGTGCTGCAATGAACATGGGGGTGAAGACATGTCTTAGGTATGCTGATTTCTCTTCCTTTGGATAAATACACAGCAGTGGAATTGCTGGATCACATGGTGGCTCTATTTTTAGCTTTTTGAGGAACCTCCATGTGATTTTACATAATGGCTGTAATAATCTACATTCCTACCAACAGTGTATAAGAGATCCCCTTTCTCAACATCCTCACCAGCATGTTATTTTTTTTTTCCTTTTGAAAATAGCCAATTTAACGGGCGTGAGATGATATCTCATTGTGCTGTTGATTTGCTTTTCTCTGATGATTAGTGATGTTAAGCACTTTTCCATACACATGTTGGCCATTTGTATGTCTTCCTTAAGAAATGTCTATTTAAGTCATTGGCCCATATTTTTTAATCAGATTGTTTACTTTTTTACTGTTGAGTTATTTATTGTATATTCTGGGTATATATCCCTTGTCAAATAAATACTTTGCAAGTGTTTTCTGCCATTCTGC
>NW_007758963.1:6068-6633 GCF_000696425.1 Galeopterus variegatus | reverse complement strand
GGGACCCTTCCATGGGATTGGGGCAGGTGGAGGAGGGGCAGCCCACGCCGCGGCACCTCTCGTTTCGGCGCCCCCTCTGCTGGTTGCGCGACCTCCCCCTCCCTTGCGCTCCCTCGTTCGCTCTCTCCGCCTCCTCCTCTACTTTCATTGAAATCCTCCCCTCGCTGAGTGCTGGGTACAGCGGCCTGACCCCCGGGTCAGCTCCCGAGGGGCTCGTGGAGGGCAGAGGGGGAGGGGGAAGGGGAAGGGCCGGGCCGCCCGCACACGCTCCCGGGCCCTTTCGTGAGTGGGGATACCAAGATGGGACTGCCCTTCGACAGCATTCTGCTGCTCTTCCCGGGAATAATTCCAACTAACCGGACAGATAGGTGTAATCCCCGCCCCCATCCCCTCCATTTTAGAGTACCTCCGGAAAATCCCACATTTTAATTCCCAGTGAGTCACGAATCCCCCCCACCCCCCACCTCTTAAGACTCCTTTAATAAGATATTTTTAAAATCCCATGGAGTTGGAAAATATATCCCTAGGAGATGGAAGAGAAACTCTTTAATCCCACCAGCCCGCA
>NW_007758963.1:0-426 GCF_000696425.1 Galeopterus variegatus | reverse complement strand
CAGGGCCGACCCCGAGGGCAGCGGGCTGGCAGCAGAGGGCGAGGGAGGCGAGCGAGCGCGGTTACGCGAGCGGGCTGTGGGCAGCCGGGGACGTCAAACTTTGCTGCTCGCCGCGCTTCCCCAGCCCGTCTCCTCCGCTCTTTAACGTCGCCACCACCCCCAATCCCGCACACCTCTGCCCACTCACCCCACCGCTCCTCGCTGCCTCGAGTCTGCTCGGAGGAAAACTTCAAAGCGCCGGACTGCAGGCTCCCTGCCTACTCCCCGATCGGGGATTTCAGGTCAGTTCCCGGAACACCTTTTCCCGGGGAGGCCGCGGGCTGGCGCCCCGCGGAGTGCAGTCGGCCCCCTCCCCCGGGGCCTCTGCCCGCCCCGGGTTTCTTCCCCGACACTCTCGCGTACCCCGCGAAGCTTTTGCCTCGCGCT
>NW_007758962.1:6249-6634 GCF_000696425.1 Galeopterus variegatus | reverse complement strand
CAAGAACCCTAGTTTCTTCCCTTCAAATCAAATCACCGCCTCTAACTCACTCCAGTGTAGATGCTCTTGAACCCCCACTGCAGTATGGAGTCAGCCTCTACCAAGGTACAAAAATGCTGTGGCAAAGTTGACCAAGGGCCCCAGAGTTTAAAAATCCCACTGTATGTTTTCTGTTCAAATTGTCATCAGTGTTTAACACCAATGATCTTTTATGAGAGTCCCTCTGACCTTAAATTTGGGGGCAGCCTAATCATGTTGTTTTCCTTACCGTTTACTAAACCCGGCTTCTTCTCATGCCTGGATTTCACCTCCCTGTTAAATCTTTCATTCTGAACAGACCTACACTTTACTAGAGGTGGGAAAAGGGGATGGACAGTGGGCTGGG
>NW_007758962.1:0-993 GCF_000696425.1 Galeopterus variegatus | reverse complement strand
AGCATGGAGAAGTTTCTCAATAAAAAGACTTCTTTTATTTTATTTTTTTATTTTGGAGCAGATGATTAGCAGAAATTCAGTTTGACATCATGGGAAAACACTGAGTGAAGACTCTGTGGACGTGGGTGTGAGTTCCGATTCTGTGAGGCCATCCTCTATGATCTGGGCTGTCACTTCCCCTGCCTGAGTGTTTATTTCCTTTACTATGGAATTCATTTACTTATTCATTCATTTCAACGGGTAATTAAAGAGCACCTACTATGTATCATGGACTTGGTGTGCTACTGGGAATACAGGAAAGGACATTATGGACGGCATTGCTGGCTTTCTGGGGTTAGAATGCAGCAGAAAAAAACAGGTCTGAAGCAAATCTTCAGACTGCTAACTTTAGTGGTGGCCAATGCTGGGATGATCAACACACTGAACGCATGACTCCCTGGGAGATCAGGTCACAACCTATTTTTTGTCTGTCACTGCTCCTTCAAATGTATCAATGTGGGGGGTGCACTTTCATCTCCAGGGGGCACTTACATCTCCACTTCCCCCAGTAAATCTCAGCAGGTCCCAGGACTTTCTGCTTGGTAGAGGCAATCCTGCCCTAAGTCACAAAACACAAACTCACTTTAGAAATTGAAATGACTAGTGGACGTATGATTTACCATTTATTTGAAGGTAATATTCCCCCTCCTCTGCATCTACCTCCACACTCAGGCCGCCAGTGTGGGCCACAGCTCTTGGGAAAAAGAGGCGCTAATCAGCAGCCAGTCAAAACCAGAAACCACTCCAGGTATTTCAAGCAGGGGACAGTTAGGTCAGAGGAAGGGTTACAGATGCAGCGACTGTGTTGATTTACATCAGTGAAGATATCACATCTGGAAGAGAAGCTGGGGCTGCATTCGCCTCCTGCTCAATGCTAAGATAATTTGACATCTGTCTCAGATTCATCCACCTGCTACATAAGTCAAGGTGACAAGTTGCATGGGCATGTGGCAG
>NW_007758961.1:4816-6634 GCF_000696425.1 Galeopterus variegatus | reverse complement strand
CCGACGCCCAGGGTGTGGTGGAGAGACAATCTGGGTGGGCTCCTCTTCCCTGCCCTCCCGAAACCTCGAACCTGTTGTTGCTTGTTTGTCATTGTAGGTTCATCCTTAAAAGATTTATTCGTTTTTTGTTGCTCTTGGAAATGCAAATAGTACTCTGGTTTCACAGCGCACACTTCTCAGGGTTGCGCTGTCTCCTGGCACGCTCCAGACCCGTCGCCATCTTAAAAACCATAATAAATAAATTTTAAAAATTAAAAAAAATAAGTTTGTGGAGGGCTGACCCATTGGCTCAGTTGATTAGAGTGTGGCCTTATAACAGCAAGGTCAAGGGTTCAGTTCCCCATACGAGCCAGCCACCAAAAAAAAGTTCGTGGAAAGATTCATAGTGTCTTTTATTCCTGTTCTATTTTTCCATGAACTTTTTGAAGTACCTTATATGTGTATAAGTGTATATACTGGAAAATATCCAATTATTCTACAAAGATGAAAAAATATCATAGTTCTTTAGATAAAGAATGTGGTATGACAGAGTGACTCTTGTGGAATAAATACTATATAGAGAGAAAGGGATAGAATTTGTGTATATATACACATACATGTGTGTGTATGTATGTACATGTGAGTGTGTGTATACACACATATTCTCAGTTGGTTCAATATCCAGAAGCCAGAAAGGAAGATTGNATTTGAAGCCACATTGATCTTCTCTAGCAAACATGACATGTCTGCCACAGCAGCTAGAATTTTGACTATGACTTATTGGAGCTTATGGTAGTCTACAGTTACTTTCCAGGATCTACCTGTTTCTGCGGGGGACATTCTGGTGAATTAAGCATAGATATGAGGAGAACAATCACCATTGCATTTTTTGGATTCTTAAAAGCACTGCTTTCCACCCCTCAACCCCACCCCCCAGCACACAATATTATATTGATTTACTCTATGTACTAGGTAGGGAGAGGATTTCAGAGGCTTCCACTTGGCCTTTCCCACTATGGTAGCTATTACCTCACAGGCTAAGGACCTAATGTGTGAGCTGCACTATCTATTGCAAAGTGTGTCAATCCCAGTTACATATCTGAGGACTGAGCAGATTACAATTGGATAGACCAGTAGACAAACTGGATTCACTTTAAGCCAGAATTTTTCTGAACATCATTCATCACCTGGACTTTTCTGTTCAGAATATTTCTGAACTTCATTCATCATCATATGCCCTCACTCTAATAGGAAGGTGATGATATTGCTTTGACTCTAGATATCAATATTAATTTAGGCCCAATGTACACCAGTCCTCAAAACATCAATGAATTCCCTCAAAAAGGAACAGTCCTCAAAAAGTCAATAAACCTTTCTCTCTCCAGAATTATCTTCCAGCCTCCTTGATCTAGCATCCTCAAATCCTGTCCCTGTTCCCCAGTGAGCAATTGCCTGACTTTTTAATTAAATGATTATTTGTTTCTTTGAGGAAAACTGGGAGAAACATTACTACACGTAGTTACTATGGTCTTCCCCTGGAGGCCCAGCATTTTCTTTAGTCATGGATTTTAGGCCTGAAAACTAGCCCAGCTTTGGAAACTGGACAAGGGATTTTGACTTTTTATTTGGGAGACTGCTCTCAGCCTTCCAGTAATCCACCCTTGATTTTATCTGCTGTTATAAGCTAAGAAAGTCTGGAAGCTGCCCATGTATTCTACTCTAGGGAAGCTATGTTCTGTTAAGCATCTCTGTAACTGTTTGCAAACTGCACTCCTACGCTGCTACTTTAACCCTGAGGCTCATTATAACAATTATGAAGTCAGTCTCTGTTGTTTCATG
>NW_007758961.1:1284-3799 GCF_000696425.1 Galeopterus variegatus | reverse complement strand
TAAAGTCTGGAAGCTGCCCATGTATTCTACTCTAGGGAAGCTATGTTCTGTTAAGCATCTCTGTAACTGTTTGCAAACTGCACTCCTAGGCTGCTACTTTAACCCTGAGGCTCATTATAACAATTATGAAGTCAGTCTCTGTTGTTTCATGGTTCTATCTTCTCCATTCTCTCAGTAATTTAAGATCTGTAGTAGCCTGTCCTGCCATCAGCCTTCACCTAAAGGGCCACCACTTTATAATTGTAGTAATGCATGTGCCTTTTCACCAGCAATTTCCCTACGGCCTTGCTAAATGCTTTGTTCTCTTGATCTTTCTGTGAAGTATAATCACCTGAAAGGTCTTCTGGCCATACACAGTGTGTATCTCCCAGCATGTCCACTTCCCCAAGGCCTTTAATCCTTTCTCCCACTTTCTCCCCTGCCTGTTCTGACATTTCAACTTCCTGAGGGCTATTGCTTATTGCACACCCTAGGAACCATACCACAAGCAAGTTTGTATCTTCTAGAGTTCTTGCCAGAGTGTTATGTAAGTCAAGAGAGTGCTTCCAAGTGAATAAACTTTGCTCTATCCAAATTTATCATCCAGCCCCCTCAATCTAGCATCCTCAAATCCTGTCCTGTGTGTATTCCTCCAGCTCCTGCTACAACATGCTGCCTTGTTCTCACAGATCTTTGAGTTATATAATCTCTCTCCCCTCTCATCAGGCTTAGCACTTCACCAGCCGGGTGATGGTGCTATTTAATCCTAGTTATAGGACACAGTCAGGAGGGGACATAGAGATGTGTCTTGAAGAAAGCACATGTTGCTTTTGGGAAAAGGAGCCTACACATTGTTTTCCTGCAAGAGGGTGTGAGTTATGCAATCAGTTGTAGAGGCAGTCAGTTAGGACAATGAGCCAAACTGAAAGTATATCAGGCCTTAATTCACTTACTGCAATAGCACATGTAAGAGGCCTGAGACAGGAGAACTGACTACCCCATTACGGACTCAAATGAGCTGGACATGGAGGAGTTGTGATCATAGCCAGTTAATCTATCTAAGCAACAGGACCAGGTCCATAGTCAAAATTATCCCCAGAAGAGTGATCCCCAACCAGTACCAGTCCAAGAAAAGATGTCCTAAAGTCAATTATGGTCCATTCTAGAGAGCCAGGAGGCCACCTATCAAAGTTGCATAATGTACTCTTCTACTTTGCTAGTTTTATTGATCCAGGTGCAACACAAGGTGTTGGCAACTCCATACCTTTGATGGTTAATTTTAGGCATCAGCTTGATTAGATAAAGGAACCTGGTAAAGCTTTATTTGGGGGTGTGCCTGTGAGGGCATTTCCAAAATAGATTAGCATGTAAGCCTGAACTGATGGGGTGGGAAAGATCTGCCCTCGGTATATGTGGGCACCATCTAAACCACCAGAGGCCTGGAGAGAATGAAAATGGAGGAAAAGGTGAATCTCTCACTCTATCCACTGGAGCTGGGATACACTCTTCTCTCCTGTCTGTGGACATCCAAACTCAAGACTCTTCAGTTTTGTGGGTTCCAGGACTTACAACAGCAGCATCTCCAGCTCTCAGGACTTTGGCCTCACAATGAAGTTTCCAGACTTAGGCTGAGCCATGCTACCAGCATCCAGTTTGCAGATGGCCTATCGGGAGACTCCCCAGTCTTCACAATTGTGTGAGCCAATTCCCCTAATAAATAGCCTCTTGTATATTTATATACATATCCTACTGGTTCTGTCTCTCTGGAGAACACTGACTAATGCAATATCCCTCCTTGGCTCCCAACAAAAAGCAGAGGACTATACAGTTATCCAACACTACAGAAGCCTAGGAGTTGAGGCTATTCTCTTATGTCTCCAATGAATATCATTAATAACCTCAGAAAGAATCAAGGGCAGGATTCACACAACTTTTCTAGTTGGATGATTCAGACAGTGGAAATAACTACATCTATGTGGGGAAGGGGCAAGTGTAGAGGAGAAGACGACCACCACCATTGTGGCCAAAATCCCATGCCACCTCCTCCAGATGTTCCAATTGTCCCTGTCTTTAACAGAAGTGAGATGACATTTATGGAGGTGTTTCACTCCTTGCTGTCAAAGTCTAGTCCATTTCCAGTTATTCAACACATAGAGTACAGATTAATAAGGTTGGGGTAAGTGAGGTGCTGGAAAGGTTCATGGTTAGAGAAATATCCATCTGATCAGTTTATCTGTGAGATTAGGTAGTGGGTGGCATCCAGTGGCTCATTAAATTCACAGTGATGGTGACTATCTAGGACAGGGGTACCAATGAATTCAATAAGACAGGATTTACACAGGCTATCCCAGAGAAGAGGTAGAGACGACAGATGGTGTTAAATACCTTTCCCCTTCATACCCCATATTTGGGATCTCAGGTCTGAAAATGATCACATCCTATCAGTTAGGGAGACTATTCCCCATAGACTTCAGCTTGAAACATCTGTTCTGTGTCATGGACAAGAATAGCACCCTTAACTCAACCCCCAGATAGG
>NW_007758961.1:0-634 GCF_000696425.1 Galeopterus variegatus | reverse complement strand
TTGAAACATCTGTTCTGTGTCATGGACAAGAATAGCACCCTTAACTCAACCCCCAGATAGGTAAATCCAAATCTTGTGGCTTGGATCTTTTAGTGGTTCAGGATAAATTTTTATTTTACATCCTGATATCCATCCTGTAGGGCTACCTGAGGCAAAGCAGCAAAGACACCTTTAGAAAAATCTTCAGCTACACACCTCAAATTATTGGTTATTATTTTCAAGGTCCTTGTATTAGTTTGCTTCTGTTGCTTATAAAAGAATACCTGAAACTGGCTAATTTACAAAGAAAATTTATTTCTTACAATTCAGAGGATCTTAAGTCCAAGGTCCAGGGAACACATATGATGAGGGTCTTCTTGGTGAGGATTTTAAACAGAGTCCCGTGGTTACCAGCTTATCACATGGCAAGAAAGGGCAAGAGCAAGAGAAAGCAAATCTTCTCACTTGCTCTCCTTATAACGTCCTTAGAACAATGCCCATTACTCCATGAATGGATCAGTCCGTTTATTAGGGCACAGTCTTCACAATCTAAGCACTTCTTAAATTCCCCACCTTTCAAATACCATAATTGGATTTTTCACCCTTTTAACACTGTTACAATGGAGGTCAAGTTTCCAGTACATGAACTTTTGGG
>NW_007758960.1:6268-6634 GCF_000696425.1 Galeopterus variegatus | reverse complement strand
TTTTACTTCATGTATAGGGCGCCCAACATATGAGGCCAATATAGCCACCAGTGACCCAAAGTGCACTGATGGAGCATTTTGTAGCACCACGTCCCTCATGCCACCCATAACATGTTCGTCATCTGGGCCCCAGGTATTCACATTGAACATGGCCTGTCACATCCCCACTCCCAAAGCATCTGGAAAGCTTGGTGTATGTCTGCCATTTTCTCATGGTTTTAGGCAGTTCTCCAGTGTTTGTCCACATGTTCTGGATGGCTGCATTCTCCCATTCCATCAAGGAGTGTTTACCTTGCTCCTGAGCATATCTGTGGCTATTGTGTAACCGCTGCCACAGGGACGGATGCATGGTGATTGACACCAGCT
>NW_007758960.1:0-530 GCF_000696425.1 Galeopterus variegatus | reverse complement strand
GGAACAATCAATAAATGCACATGACATTATCACACCTATGTTGAAAAATGAATGAAAAAAAACCTGAGGAAACAATGGTGAGCATGTCAGAGTTTATAATTCTTGATACTGAACATAGTTTTCTTGTTCTCATAATGAATATATAGAACTCTATGCTTTAAATATGCCACATTTAAAATAGTGTTTTAACAATACTCTGATAACAGAGCATATCAGTTACGGTGTTACATCCTAGTAGAAGTAAACAAAGGTTTGAATTAACAAATAAAAATAATTCCGTTTCTGCTTAAGGAAATAAACTGTAATGGTGATAACTGCCTATTTCAAGATATCTCATGGTGAATATAATTCATATATCATGGTATATTGTATATGATTTTTGTTGAGTTTAAAGTTTGAATGGCAATATTTACATAGAAGAAAAAGACAATCTTTCCAATTAAACATGATTATCTCAATCTGTTATATATATATATATATATGTATACACACACATATATTGTGTATATTTACATCAATCTTTGAAACAG
>NW_007758959.1:5406-6634 GCF_000696425.1 Galeopterus variegatus | reverse complement strand
GAGAGACTTCTGTTCCACAGCTGTTGGACAGAACTCTCCCTCAGCCAACGACTGGCCCAGTTCTGATAGCTGTGTAACGAATTATAGAAAACTTAGTGCTGAAAAACAGCCACTTATTATGCCCAGCAAATCTATGGAATCAGGAAGGGGCACGGCTGGAAAGTCTCTGCTCTACTTTGCTTCTGTAAAGTCTGTGGCTTCATCTGAAAGGCCCAAATGCTGAGGACTGAAATCATCTGAAGGCTGTCACCATCATCATCGTTAGTCATCATTACTCGTGTTTCTGATGGTTGATGCTGGCTGTTATCAAGAACTGTGGAGGGTATGAGATTTTATCCTACTTGCCAACAAACAAGTTAGCCAGCCACAGTTTCATGGATGCTGGCAGAAGACATGAGATTCCTGGGTCAAAGACGAAGAATCCATTATTTATACCATGGCAGGTATGTTGAGCTTCATGCTCACACTTGTTCCTTGTGTCTCCCCAAGTCTCATGGAGGCTCTTGTTTGTATCGTGGCTAATTAACCCTGAATTTAGGAAACCCCAATCTTTTAAAATGGGTTTCAAGCAAACCTGCCCAAACTTTGCCTTGGATGGAGACATTATCTTTGTTATACTGGATAGAAAACAAATATTCCCTCAGCTCCAGAGGGAGATACTATATCTTTCAAGGCTGTTTGTTTATACAAACGTTGTTGAAAGAATACTTTGGAACAAAACCTGTCAGTGTCTTTTCTCTCAAGATGTGCAAGAATGTAAGAAACCCATGGAGAATTATCTCCCGCCAGCTGGCAGCTGGCACCTTAGCTGGGACTTTTGGCTGGAATTGACTTCTTATTATAAAATGGGCTTCCTCACAGCATGGCAGTTGAGAGACAAAAGAGAGAACCAGGCAGAAGCCATATCACCTTTTATGATCTAGCCTCAGATGTCAGGCAGTGTCACTTTTGCAACCTCTATAAAAATAGAAATTCTTTGTGATAGCCACAGAGGTTTGCTAAGTTCAAGGGGAGGGAAAATAGATTTCATCCCTTGATGGGAGAGTGGCAAGATTCTGGAAAAGCACCTGGGACCAGAAATATTGCTGTCATCATTTTTTTTCAAAAGTATAATTTGTCACAACCATTAAAACTGCTTACAGAACTATGAGAACTTCTTGTGAGTACCCATTAGCTGCCCAGAAAGGAGGAAGGCCCTGACTAGAAGGTAAGAGAACTCAGAAACCCA
>NW_007758959.1:2705-4954 GCF_000696425.1 Galeopterus variegatus | reverse complement strand
TAAGTCAATACCTGTGCATTGACTTCTCAGGCCAAGGAACAGAAATGACCACGAGAAGCCCCCCATGTCCCAATCTTAGATGATGTCTCCTTTCCCTCCCCCACAGAACTAACCTATATCCTGAATATCAATATATATTTGATCCAAGGTGTTTTTGATACCTAAACATTATTTAGTTTTATATGTGTTTGAACTTGATATGAATATAATTTGCATCTTTCCTTGACCTTGTTTTTGAAATTCATCTATATTGATGGGTATGTGTGTGGCTCATTCATTTTTACTGTTGCATAGTAATTCCATCATATCAGTATGTAACAAGATATTTATTCATTACACTCTTGATAGGTATTTGTGTTGTTTCCAGTTTGGGCTAGCATGAACAATGCTGCTACGAACATTTTTGCACATGCATAGGAGTTTCCCCAGGGAAGATTTGCTGTGTCACACAGTATGTGCCTGTTCAACTTCACCTATAAATGCAAAGCTATTTTCCAAACTGTATCAACTTGCATTCTCATCAGCAGGGTATGAGAATTTCTGTTGCTCCTCATCCTTGCCTTAACTTGAATCATCCTACTTTTTATTTTTTGCTAATTTAGTGGGTGTGAAGTGGTGTACCTTTGGGATTTTAATAGGTGTTTACCGATTTATTATTTCCTTAACAGAATCAGTATTTATCATTCACATGAAGTACAAATGGAAGTCTTTGGGATAGTGGTAGGAAGATCTCTACTCTCCAATCAATTCTTTCTGTTTTAAATTATAAAGGTCTTCTCCCACCTATGGCTCCCAAAGCCACCCTGGGTGTCACCTGCGCTTTAGTCCCAGAGAGCATGAAAAATCAGGAAGATGTCAAGATGGCAGAATAGATGGTCCCCAGCATCACTCTCTCCCACGAATCAGCCAATTTACAACTATCCAAAAGCAACAACAGCCAAGTTGGGGCCGCTAGAGCTCAGAGGAAGAGGAGGAGAGACCTACACAATGCATGAAAGCAGGAGAAGCCATGATGAGAGAAAGAAAGAACCGCTCCGACTGTTTCAAGCCGTGGCTGCTTCAAGGCTGTAGCTGGTGAGTGCACAGAGCAGGAGCTGGCAAAAACCACTGCTATGCCCTTAGGATGGAGTTGTTTGGAGGCTGCAGGGGAGAAGAGGGCCTTGGGGGCTCTCAGGCCAGCAAGACCACTAATAGGGATCCCGTGGACCCACATAGGAGCGAGGAGCCACAACAACTGAAAATAAAGAGCCATTCTGAGGCCAGTGAGTCACCACAAGGGACTGGTGTACAGCATGTCCCATGGGAAGTGTTTGGAGCATGGGTAGTAGGGGAGACAGGCCCACCAGGAGAACACTGGGGCACAGCAAGGACAGCTGATCTGTCTAAGTATTAGTCCATTTATGTTGCCTGTAACAAAATACCTGAAACTGGGTGATTTATGAAGAAAAGGATATTTATTGCTTATGGTTTCTGAGGCTGAGAAGTCCAAAGTCCATCTGATAGTGGTGACAGTGGCCCAGGGGTCTCACATCGCAAGATGGTGGAAGCAGAGAGAGACAGACTCTCCTCTTCTTTTAGATCTCAGAACCACTCCCCTGACCACCATTTTAATCCATTCACTACAGCACGGTCCTACAATCCAATCACCTCTTCAAGGCTCCACCTTTCAATTACCATAATAGGATTTCCACCCTCTTAACAGTCACTGTGGGGACTAAGTTTCTAATACATAAAACTTGGGGGACACAATTCAAGTTTCAGTGGGTTTTGGTGGGACATAATTCAATCCACTATATTCCTCCCCTGGTCCCCCAAAACTCATGTCCTTTCCACATGCAAGTACATTCATTTCATCCCCAAAGTCTTGATTTGTTTGAACTCAAAAGTCCAAAGTTCAAAGTCCCATCTGTGAAATCAATACAAATTATATACTTTCAAGATACAACGGTGAGACAAACATAGGGTACATATTCCCATTCCAAAAGGAAGAAATAGGCCAAATGAAAGGGTAACAGGTCTTAGACAAGTCTGAAACAGCAGGGCAGGCATTAAATCTCAAAGCTGGCGAGTCACGTTCCTTGATTCCATGTTCGATCTACTCTTCATGCCTCTGGTGTGGTATTGGGTCCCCAAGTCCTTGGGCTGCTCTGTTCCTATGGCTTTCCTGGTCTCAGGTGATGCTTTAGCTCTCACAGGCTGGTGTTGCACGCTGGTAGCTCCACAGGTCTGGGGTCTCTATGGTGGTCCTA
>NW_007758959.1:0-1764 GCF_000696425.1 Galeopterus variegatus | reverse complement strand
CCCCTGACCACCATTTTAATCCATTCACTACAGCACGGTCCTACAATCCAATCACCTCTTCAAGGCTCCACCTTTCAATTACCATAATAGGATTTCCACCCTCTTAACAGTCACTGTGGGGACTAAGTTTCTAATACACAAAACTGGGGGGACACAATTCAAGTTTCAGTGGGTTTTGGTGGGACATAATTCAATCCACTATATTCCTCCCCTGGCCCCCCAAAACTCATGTCCTTTCCACATACAAGTACATTCATTTCATCCCCAAAGTCTTGATTTGTTTGAACTCAAAAGTCCAAAGTTCAAAGTCCCATCTGTGAAATCAATACAAATTATATACTTTCAAGATACAACGGTGAGACAAACATAGGGTACATATTCCCATTCCAAAAGGAAGAAATAGGCCAAATGAAAGGGTAACAGGTCTTAGACAAGTCTGAAACAGCAGGGCAGGCATTAAATCTCAAAGCTGGCGAGTCACGTTCCTTGATTCCATGTTCGATCTACTCTTCATGCCTCTGGTGTGGTATTGGGTCCCCAAGTCCTTGGGCTGCTCTGTTCCTATGGCTTTCCTGGTCTCAGGTGATGCTTTAGCTCTCTCAGGCTGGTGTTGCACGCTGGTAGCTCCACAGGTCTGAGGTCTCTATGGTGGTCCTGCTCTCATGGCTCCACTAGGCATGGCACTGATGGGTTTCTCTGCTGCAACTCCTACCCCACATTTCAGCTTGGCATTGCTCTAGTGAAAGATGTCTGTGGTGACTCTGTCCCATGACAGATCTCTTCCTGGGCACCCAGACTTTTCTATACATCCTCTGAAATCAGGGTGGAGGCTCCCAAGCCTCCACAGCTCTGGCATTCTGTGAACCTGCAGACTTAACACCATGTGGATGCCTCCAAGGCTTCCAGCTTGTATTTTCCAAAGCTGCAGGTCTAGCCACACCTGGGTCAATTTGCCCACAGCTGGAGCAGCCAAAGCATCTGGGGTGCTGGTGCTGGAATCAGCTTCCCAAGGTGATCCTGAGCAGCGAGCCTGCAGAGTGTACCTCAGGGCTGTACCCCAAAACCATTTTGTCTCCCTAGGCCTTTGGGCCTGAAATGGAAGAGTTGGCCCCAGAGGCTTCTGCAATGCCTCCAGGTCCTTTTTCTCCTTCTCTTGATAATCCCTTTCCTTTGTACTAATCTTCTTAGCTAAGGGTCACTGGGTGGCACCATTGCATGCTCTCTGCTTCTCTACCACGTGGCCAGGCTGCGAATTTTACAAATCTTTATGCTCTGCTTCCCTTTCAAATTCTGGCTTTACATTGTGCCTTTGCCACCATAACTCAGTGTAGGCTGTTACAAGCAGTCATGTAGCTTCCTTAATGCTTTGCTGCTTAGAAATTTCTTCCACCCGATACTCTGGTTCACAACTCCTAAGTTCCAACTTCCACGAATTCCTAAGGCATGGACACAATGCAGCCAAGTTCCTTTCCAGTTCACAGCAAGGGTGATATTTACCCCTGTTTCCAATAAACTCCTTCTGACTGCTATCTGAGACCTCCTTAGAATGATCTTTACAATCCATATTTCTTTTTTTTTTTTTTGTCTTTTGTCTTTTTCCGTGTCCGGCAACGGATCACAACCCTCAGTGTTGCCCCCGTACCAGACTGGGGACCGGCAACGGGATCGCAACCCTCTGTGCTGCTCCCGCCCCTCGCTCAGCCAGTGAGCAGGAACCGGTCTGTATGTGGGATCCGAACCCTCGGGCGGGAGCGCCGCCGCGCT
>NW_007758958.1:6337-6634 GCF_000696425.1 Galeopterus variegatus | reverse complement strand
AAGCAGAGACATGACCTTTCTCAGGATGATAAATATCTGAAGTGTATCTTGGGCTCCTCTACGGACATTTGCTACTACTTATGCTCAAAGTATTTATTAGACTTAACCAGAGCACCACCACTACATGGAATCTCTTTAATAATGACATACACTGAAGTAAAAAGTGTTAAGATGTTAGTGGAAACTAACGTGTGCAATTCTGAAAATGACTTCTGAGGCAAGTTGTGGTTCGTCCTTTGTTTCAGACACTGATTTTTACAAAGTCTTAAAATTTTCTTTAAGGCAAATAGGAAAAAT
>NW_007758958.1:0-974 GCF_000696425.1 Galeopterus variegatus | reverse complement strand
AAAATATAAGCCATAAACACATTGTATACCTTTTAATGATATTATTTATTTCCTGTAAAGAACAATATATTGCAGTCGAGTTGTGCCAAGTCTACTGACTAAGCAGAATCAGAATTTTCATAAATTCTGGTAACTTTGTCTAGCAGTAACTACACACTCATCAAAGAAGAAAAACATTAAAGTCATTAAAGTAGGAACAATTTCACTGGACTCCTGGCACCATGTTTTTTTCCTGATGACAGGAAGGCCAGTCACAAAGCTAAGCAGTACATTTAAGATTAAGCCGTAGAATTCAACAAATGACAGAGGGTGAACAAGCCAGGCACTGGGACTGAATCCTATTGGTTAGTGGCACTTGACATATAATGTAAGTCTTGGTTTGTATTCTCAGAAGCAAACACTGAGAACATGGCATATGTGCAAATAATTTATTGAGTGTAGGAAGGAAGAGATAAAAACAGAATAAGGAAGGGGAGAGAGCTAAGCAAAGGTATGACTTCAAGTGAAGTCCCTAACTTGGCCGGATCCTGAGGGGATCTCTGGAGCATAAGTTACACTTTAGAGTTGGTCCCACCTCTAGGCGAAGGATGTGTGATCTTTTACTTCTGTGATAGTCAGTTATTGGCTACAGATTGCTTCTATAGAAACACGAAAGCCTAAGTACTTCTGATTCTCCAAAAACCTAATGAGACAGTGTCGGGCCTTAAAAACTAACGCCACCTTAAGTGACATTACAAGCAGCGCCATTATGGGCCCAAAAGGGTGTATTAACTTGGCAGCCTAAGATGGCGCCCGGAGGAAGTAGGGTGGGAGTGTCTGCGGGAACCTTGCCTTAGCCCTTATTGGCCAAATACACACTTCTGCGCTCGTGAACACTGACTGCGTGATTGCAATAGCTAGGCACTGAGACAGAATGCATGCTCTTGTAACCTTTAAGCTGATTGGAGGATGTAAAAACCTCCCTTCCCCATTTG
>NW_007758957.1:5949-6634 GCF_000696425.1 Galeopterus variegatus | reverse complement strand
AGCTTGGAGACTGAGAAAGAGAGAGTGCACTCTGGTGTCTCTTCTTCTAAGAGCTCTAATCCCATCATGAGGGCTCCATCCTCATGACCTCATCTAACCCCAATTACCTCTCCAAATACTATTACATTGGGGTTAAGGCTTCAATATGTGAATTTGGGGAGATACAATTCAGTTTATAGCACATTCATTGTTTCCTAATAAGTATTAAAAGAATGTTCTTTCCTTGCTATAACCACAAATTGGCTAAGAAAAGAATGTAAAATCAGAAAACAAGGAAATTGAATAATTACAGATGGCAACAATCTTGAAGAGAAAACAAATACCTCATGAGCACTTCAAAGAGTAAGCCAAAGAGAGAGCATTATGTCTTAAAACACTCTGGGATAAGTTCTTGGAAGTTGGATATTCAGTTCTCTGAGAGATGCTGCAACAATTTTCACATGGTAAGTCTTATCTTACTTTCAAAGATAAAACTTTTCACCAGGTATCAGCAACAACAACAATATGGACAATTAAATAAGAACAGGTAAATAAGTAAGCAGAATTAAAATTATAAATAAATAACATTAACAAATAAAACAATTAAATTAATAAATCAAGTTTTTAATAAACATATAGCATTACAAAAATAAGAACATTAGGGCAATACTATCATGGTAAAGGCAGAGCTATAGATCTACAATTC
>NW_007758957.1:2595-3107 GCF_000696425.1 Galeopterus variegatus | reverse complement strand
ATAAGCACTGTCTTCCCAGCTGTGAATAAATTTGAAAAGTGATTGCACTCACTTCTGTGTACATCACGCAATGATGGAGTCAGTTCGGTATGTGGAGAACTTTAAGAGTGAGGTGCCTAGGCTCAAAAGTCAGAAAAACACAGGTTTGAATTCCAGCCATCTGGGTTTACTTCATATAGTAAACCTCAGTACCTGAAGTTACTTCAGGTACTTAACTTCAATACCTGAAGACACTGAAAATATAGTCTTCTCGCCCTCATTTGTAGCATGGATACAATAAGAAATGAAGTAAACAAACACCTACAAAGCATATTATTGTTTCTTTCACGAAGTTAGCCAATTTTCATCATTTGCATTTTTAACACAATTATGAAGACCATGTAGAAAGCAATCGTAACCTCTTTGTGGCAAGTAATGAATGTAGATTAAAACAATAAGGAATTCTGTACACGGCAGCAAGGCAGCAGTATGCAGCTTATGTTGCACAGGTATGATGAGAGATCTGATGTCAC
>NW_007758957.1:0-335 GCF_000696425.1 Galeopterus variegatus | reverse complement strand
CTTTCTGACAGTAGCAGTTATGCTGCGGGGGAAAAAGATGCCTAAATTGGCCATTATTTATTAATGAATAGCTTATGCACTATGAACCCATTAGGCAATGTTGCCTAGTGAGAAGAGCATATATAGGCCTTGTAGTCCAAGTATGTGGTTCGATCCCAAACATAACATTATATACTATGTGTGCTCTTGTCAGTTTATTCATCAGTTAAGTGAGAATATTGTTAACCAATTCAGAGCATTTTGAGGATTAAGCAACATAAAAAGGGATTATAGACCATGGTAGGCACTTGCATATCATTTCCCTTCCTTCTATGAGCCTGAAAACCTGAATTCTC
>NW_007758956.1:6393-6634 GCF_000696425.1 Galeopterus variegatus | reverse complement strand
TTTTGCTCTGTTCCTCAGAATCTAGCCCAATGCCCGAGGCACATAACACGTGCTCCATAAATACATGCTGAATGAATGAATGTGATTGGTTGAATTCATAAGTATTTAACTTCCATTCTTTTTTCTGTGCCTGGGCCATGACTAGTACCGTCAGAGCTTTGAAAAGGCCATCTTCCCACTGAGCACCCAGGTCACTGTCTACTACACTGAGGGGTTCAATGAATATTCTTTTTAAAAAAAA
>NW_007758956.1:0-1335 GCF_000696425.1 Galeopterus variegatus | reverse complement strand
GGGAACCGGTCTCCACATGGGATCCAAACCCTCGGCGGGAGCGCCGCCACGCTCCCAAGCGACGCACTCTCCAGTGCGCCACCAGGCCGGCCCAAGGTAAATTCTTAAAAAGATAAATTCTCCCATGATTGCCTCAGCACACCCTGAGATAAAAGATAAGACTGTCTAGGTCTTGGTGTAATCTGAAAAGCATTTTGTTCAACTTGAACCTCAAAATTCAGCAGCAAGTCATTTGAAAGGGTAAGGCTATGCAAAATATTACTGTGTTTAGTTGGTCAACCAAATAACATTCCCAGATTTTAAAAGCACAGGTTGGTTACTAGTCAAATGTCCAATAAACAGAGTTGTTTGTCTTTGCAAAAATTTTGTAGATCCAACAATATTCCTATTCTGTCTCCCTTAAGATCAATTAACAGCAAGATCATTTCCATTTTACAGGTTAAGAAACCTAATAACTAGGTAAAATAACAAAATGCTTTGAATGGATCTTAAAAATTCAAAACTCCAAAGTATTATTACCTTAATAAGGAAAGAAATTCCATAGGAAACTTTCAAAGAGGAAATGATTTGCAATTTTAGAGCTTCATTAAAAAAACAAAGACACCAATTGTCAAATAACATTCATTCATGTCTAGACATTAACTGAAGGGACGTGGACATGTGTATTCAGTGACTTTTTTCTAGCTTCCTAGTCTTTATGGTCTCCGCCTCTCAACAATACTTCCCCAGTTGACACAAATTCCATAAAAAGATTATCCATTACCTGAAAAGTTCATTCAATAACTTACTTAATAAGTATTTCTGCAGAGGCCTACTAAGTGTCAAGCTCTGGTTAGCCTAGAGGTCCAAGATGAAAAAGCTGTATTTTAGTGAAAGAGACATGTCTGCAGACACAGACTTCTCAAATCAAGGCACTTCATGTTGCATAGAAAGACCGCTCAAGGGCTCAAGAAGCAGAGGAAGAACGAACCAGGCCAGCCTTACCTGGATCAATATCCCAAGACTCCACAAAGTGAGGGTATTTGATCTAAGTCTACATAAATGATCAGAATGTTACCAGCTTGTGAAATGAGGGGATTTTCAGGGCAATCAAAGCAGAAAGAATAGCATGTCAACAGCCCAGAGATGTAAGCCATTCATGAGTAATAGTAGTGGTAGGTAGTAAAGAAGACCGGGGAAGAATGATTAGGGCCAGTTTAGAGAGAACTTTGCCTCAAAGTCTGGGGTTTTGTCCACAGGAAAGGGGCAGAGACAGAAAGCTTTTAAACAGGAAACTGACCTAATTGGATCGGTGTTTTAGAAAGAGTAGTTCGATATGTAGATTGAAGGGTGCAG
>NW_007758955.1:6065-6634 GCF_000696425.1 Galeopterus variegatus | reverse complement strand
CCTGTCTGCCCTCCTGCATGGTTCTCTAAACTGGACATAGTGATCAGAGAGGGACATAAGAAGAGAGAAGGCAGTAGTGGTGCCAAGGCTTGATACGTCCTCTGATTTGGGAGGATGGAAAGGAAAGGGATCAGGAAGGGGGTATGTAAGTGGATGGACTGGGAGCCGGGTGGAGGGTTCTGGGGAGATACTGCCTGTGAGGTCAACTGTCCCCATCATGGCAGGGTTGTGTGACCTTTGAGGATGTGTTTGTTTATTTCTCCCGGGATAAGTGAGAACTCCAGAGGAGGCTCAGAGATCTCATGTACCCGTGATGTGATATTGGGTAACTGTGCACTTGTGGCCACACTGGGTAGGACCCTACTTTAGTTATCTGTTGCTATATGGCAAACTACCCCAAAGTTTAGTGGATTGAAAGGACAAAAAATTCATCTCAGTTTCTGTGGGTCAAGAATCAGGCACATCCTACTTGAGTATCTCTAATTCAAGTTCTTTCATGCCTACACTATCAGGCTGTCCTCCAGGGCTGCTGTCTTATCTAAAGGCTTAACTGGAGGAGAATCTCCTTC
>NW_007758955.1:0-258 GCF_000696425.1 Galeopterus variegatus | reverse complement strand
GCCATATAGAGTAATTGGGAAAAACATCTCAGCCTTCAGAAACAGAATGCACAAATACACATTTTTCAGAGAATCCAGGGAACTGCAGTGCCTGAGAGGATGGAGTTGGGGAAGATGAAGAGACAGGTAGGGCAGAGAGGAAGCTGATTACCAAGATTCTGATTTGGTGATAGGTGGCAAAGGCCAGGGCCACTCCCAGAACAAGGCTCATAAGGCAGAAAGTGAACAGGATCTGAGTTGATATACTGATCCACTGTG
>NW_007758954.1:6420-6635 GCF_000696425.1 Galeopterus variegatus | reverse complement strand
ACCAAGCACATCGATCAAAGTAAACTCATCAGACCAAGCACATCGATCTAAGTATACTCATAAGACCGAGCTCATCGATCTAAGTAAATTCATTGGACCGACCCTATCGATCAAATAAACTCATCAAACCAATCTCATTGATCCAAGTAAACTAATCAGATCAAGCTCATCGATCTTATTAAACTCATCAGAGAATGCTAATCGATCTAAGTAAA
>NW_007758954.1:3876-4268 GCF_000696425.1 Galeopterus variegatus | reverse complement strand
GATCTAAGTAAACTCATCAGACCAAGCTCATCGATCAAAGCAAACTCATCAGAGAAAGCTAATCGATCTAACTAAAGTCATCAGACCCAGCACTTCGATCTAAGTAAAGTCATCACACCAAGCTCATGGATCTAAGTAAACTCATCAGACTAAGCACATAGATCTAAGAAAACTCATAAGACCAAGCACAATGATCTAAGTAAACTCATCAGACCAAGCTCATCGATCTAAGTAAACCCATCGGAACGAGCTCATCGATCTAAATAATTTTATCAGACCAAGCACATGGATCTAAGTAAACTCACCAGAACAAGCACATTGATCTCAGTAAACTCATCAAACCAAGCACATTGATGTAAGTAACTCATCAGACCGAGATCATCGATCTAAGT
>NW_007758954.1:2407-3107 GCF_000696425.1 Galeopterus variegatus | reverse complement strand
CGATCTCAGTAAACTCATCAGACCAAGCACATCGTTGTAAGGAACTCATCAGACCGAGATCATCGATCTAAGTGAACTCATCAGACTGAGCTCATCGATCTAAGTAAACTCATCAGACCAAGCACATTGATCTAAGTAAACTGATCAGACCGAGTTCATCGATCTAAGTAAACTCACCGGACCGAGCTCATCGATCTAAGTAAACTCATCAGACCAAGCTCATGGATCTAAATAAAGTCATCAGAGAAAGCTAATCCATCTAAATAAACTAATCACACCAAGCCCTTCGATCTAATTAAACTCATCACACCAAGCTCATCAATCAAAGTTAACTCATCAGTCCAAGCACATCGATCTAAGTAAACTCATAAGACCAAGCTCANAACTGATCAGACTGTGCTCATCGATCTGAGTAAACTGATCAGACCGAGCTAATTGATCTTAATAAACTAATCAGAGAAAGCAATTCAATCTAAGTAAACTCATCAGACCAAGCTCATAGATCTAAATAAACTCATCAGACCAAGTGAATGGATCTAAATAAACTCATCATACCAAGCCCTTCGATCTAAGTAATCTCATCACGCCAAGCTCTTCGATCTGAGAAAACTGATCTGACCAAGCTCATCGATCTTGGTTAACTCATCAGAGAAAGTTATTTGATCTAAGTAAACTCATCAGACCAAGCACTTCGATCTAA
>NW_007758954.1:0-346 GCF_000696425.1 Galeopterus variegatus | reverse complement strand
ACCTCTATCTAAGTAAACTCATCAGAGAAAGCTAATCGATCTAAGTAAACTCATTAGACTAAGCCCTTTGATCTAAGTAAACTCATCACACCAAGCTCATCAATCTAAGTAAACTAATCAGACCAAGCACATTGATCTAAGTAAACTAAGCAGACCAAGCACATCGATCTAAGTAAGCTCATCAGACTGAGCTCATCGATCTAAATAAACTCATCCCACCAAGCTCATCGATCTAAGTAAACTCATCAGGTCGAGCTCATAGATCTAAGTAAACACATCAGACCCAGCTGATCGATCTAAGTAAACTTATCAGACCGAGCTCATCAATCAAAATAAACACATCAGA
>NW_007758953.1:5663-6635 GCF_000696425.1 Galeopterus variegatus | reverse complement strand
TTAATTTTAAATGAACTGAGAAGAATCTAAGTTTCCATCAATGGAAAATCAGTTCATAATTTATGGTATATCCATACAATGGGATACCATGCAGTTATTAAAAAGAAAAAGGCAGATTGCACTGATTTGGAAAGATGCCCAATATATATTGTTAAGTGAACTAGAAAATGGCAGGATAATATGTATAATAGAGTTCCCACTAAAGCACTCATGTATGTATGTATACACATTTGCAAATTCATGAATGATAACATGACCTGGTTTGGGATGTCTCTGGTAAACACAAATGGCCTTGAGGGAAAGGGTAAATTTTACTTTCCACATTTTTGTACAATGAGCATGTATTACTTTTATAATAAAAATAATTAACAGTAACATCGTAAGATTGGCTTTAAAAAGTAATTTGCTTTTTAGGAGACACAGTAACAAGTCAGGCAGGCTCCATCTTCTATAACATACTGCCCTTGAGCAAAAACAATGCTTTCCTACAGCATATGGAGGTGTCCAAGGGAGAACTGTGACCTCCCTGCTTTCTGTCAAACAAAAGGAAATGGGAGGGCAGGGGGAGGCTGAGGAAATCTTTGAGGATGCAGCGTCATAAGCGATGGGGCTGCACATTGCTTTCTCTTACTAGTGAAAATCGTAGCATCTCTACTTATCTTATAAAACTGAAGCTATTCAGAAATTGCTTTTCCAAGGCTGAGGTCAAGGTACCTCTGTTGTAAGGAAGAGCAAATGAACAGGAGGAGGCGGATTCTCCAGACAGGAGGATAGTGCTGGAAGCACAGGTGAGTGAACAATGGGCTGATGATTCTGCTGTAAATCACCCTTGGGGACTGTCCCACCCACCATCAGAGGCTAATTGTTTGGCAAGGAACTTGAGAGTCAAGAGAACCACCTACATTTCCTAAAAGATCATAGGATAAAGTCCTGTGCTTCTCAAATGTTGTTTCTAAAGAATCCCCAACATTA
>NW_007758953.1:0-1859 GCF_000696425.1 Galeopterus variegatus | reverse complement strand
ATCAGCAGTCTCTGCCACTAATAACTATTAGGATATACTAACAGCTATCATTTACTGAGTGCCTACCATTAAAGTAAGCTATTGGGGCCCATGATGTAGGTACTATCTTTTTCATTTTAAAGATAAAGTAGCAAAGGCTAAAGAGATTAATATATTAAGTAGCAAAGCCAGGCTATGAACCAAGGGAGGATGTCAGCAGATCTAGCTTTTTTAAGTGAGCTGCTTTCCAGTGCCAGAGTTGGAGACAGTAATATCATTTTAATGAAATTTCCAAATGCCAATAGAAAAGTTAGAACTTTAAAATATGAAATTATCAGTTATTTGATGGAATTGCTGATAGCAATCAGTTGCGTGTTAGGAGACACCAGTTTTGCCAAAAGGCTTTTCTCTTTGGCTGGCATTTCATTCAAACATAGTCTCAATCAAGCCTTTATCTCATTGATGTTCTGCTATTAAGGGAGAAAGTTCTTCTGGGTTAAAGGCAGGTTATGTATATTCATTCAACTGTGCATTCATTCATTCATTCTTTCATTATACATTAAAGAATTTTTGGATTGCACACTGTGTGCTAAAACTAGGTTCTATTCAAAACCCTGGGAAGGAAAGATAATAAGCCAGAGTTCCTATGCTCAGAGCTCATAGTTAGAGCAATGAATTTTAAGCAATTCAACCACATTGCAAAGTAAGAAGTACATTTCACATTGCAACCCCACATACCTCCTCAACACACACACACAACACACTCAAAATTTCATGAAACAATACTTACTATTAGTATATGCAATGTACTCCGATATTTTCTATCTTCTACTCTACCCTATTCTATTCTGTTCTCTCTTTTTTTAATGTTTAATGTCACAACTAAAATTATTTTAAGACATTAATGTGCTGTGATCTATAATTTGAAAGGCAATTAAATTGATAAATTCATTATAATATGGTAATACTCTTAGATCCATATGAACAATGAGCTCTTGGATGTTAAAGAAACTGCTGTAGATTTGATGCCCCCCCCCCCCTTATTGAAGCTTAATTCCCACTGTAACCGTTGAGGGTGGGAAATCCTATTACGGTAATTGAAAGGTGGAGCCTTGAAGAGGTGATTGGATTGTAGGACCATGGAGTAGTGAATGGATTAAAAATGGTGGTCAGGGCTGTGGTTCTGGGGGCTTTAAAAGAAGAGGAAATTCTGTCTTTCTCTCTCTCTGCTGTGCCATTTTCACAATGTGATACTCTGCCATCACTGTCACCACCACCAAGACCCTCACCAACTGTGTTCCCTGAACTTTGGACTTCCTAGCCTCTGAAACTGTAAGCAAAAAGTTTCATTTTTTTTATAAATCATCCAGGTCTGTGTATTTTGTTATAAGCAACAGAAAGAGACTAATACACCATTCTAAACCACAGTTTACTCTTAGAATAACAGCAAGAGTGATGCTGTTGAAATGTTAATCAGATCACGTTATCCCTCTTCTCAAAATTCTCCAAAAGCTTCAGATATCACTTAGAGTAAAAGCCAAAATTCTTCTGTGGCTACAAAGTTATGCAACATCTAGATCCCATAACTGCATCTCCAACAACTCTGTACTTCAGCCATACTGGTCATTTCGCTACTTATTACACTGTGAGGCCTATTCACATTTAAGGCTCTTGATCTTGCTGTTTCCTGGAATGCCCTTCTTCCAGACATATCTGTATGGCTTATTCCGTTCCCTCTTTTAGGACTTTTTGCTAATGTCAACTTTTTAGTGAGGCCCTTTCTGATCACCTCATTTAAAACTGAACTTCACCCTATCCTCAAAACTCTATCCCTTTTGCTGCCTTACTGTCCTATGTAGCACTTACCACCACAGAACTCA
>NW_007758952.1:1544-6635 GCF_000696425.1 Galeopterus variegatus | reverse complement strand
TTTTTTTTAATATTTTTGATCCACGATTGGTTATATTTGCAGACGCTGTGGATACAGAGGCTGACTGTATATACTAATACCACGCTTGAAAAAAGATTTTAAAAAATCATATGATCAAAAATGAAAAGTTAATTATTTTCTTGAAAAGGGTACATATACACATATGGCAAACTCTCCAAGTTACCTACAATAATTCCAATCCCTTCTTGTCTAAGGATACACTTTAGCAAATAAAAACACAGGACCCCCATATAAATATGAATTTCACATAAAGAACAATTTTTTTGTGTGTGGTATAAGTGTGTTCCAAATACTACATGGGCTATATTGCATGGTACACACTTAACTAAAAATTTATTCATTGCTTATCTGAAATTCAAATTTAACCAGGCAGTCTATACGGTATTTAATACTGCAAGTCTGTTCTTGTCACATGTGCATTTCTTCCTTATCTGACTCATTTTGAATCCTGCCAGGCTTTGGGGGGCTGAGAAAAGCCTTGGGGAAGAGGACTTAAAGAAAAGCTTTCACCAGGATAGACCTACATTGATGCTTCTAGAATTTCAGGCATATTTGGAGCTGTGCCTTTTATTACATGCCATGGGACAGAAATTACTGTGTGAGCACAAATGTGCTGGCTGTTTTATTTCCCCCCTGAACATAATGAAAATTAAAATGCTTTGAATGAATTGAAAGGGGGTGTTGTTTAAAGGAAAGCTGCCAGGAGCCTATAAGTTGTTTCCGCACCAACTGAGACACATCTATGATTTCATTTTAAGCCTCTTTTTGTTAACCATCCAGTTGGTATATGAGAGTCATTAAACGTTATTTGTAAGAAAATATTTTTATGTTCTTTTCAGTAACTTTGTCTCATCATGCCATTGGCATCAGGCAATTAAAGATATTTCTCTGAGATTGCTGACCACAAATATAAATCCTGTGAATACACAAAATAAAGTTAAAATCTAGCTTCCAGGAGATTTATAGTATTGTCAAGTAATGAAAAAAAAAACCTTAATAATTTAAACTTCATTTATTCAAAGAGGCACTAGACTAAACTTTGTATTTTTTTAATAAAAAAGTTTTTCTGAGAAAATTAATAAGCTAAGTAAAATTGAAGGGCATATAATTAGATTAAGTGTTCAGCCAATATTTTCTAATATAGAGATCATTTCAAACCAGTTATTAAAGCAAAAGTCTTCTAAAACAACGTAGCTGGCAATTTATTATCTTACTGTAAAGAAAGTAGGATAATTAGTAAAATGTCTGAATGATATCCATCCTTAAAACATTTTACTAATCCTAAACAACATCATTTTCATTTCTTCTTAATTAATAAGTTTTGGTCGTTTTCTAAATTCTATGTTTAATAAATCCTTCAGAACAACTTTTCGCCTTAAATCATCATTATGATGATGTTATAACTAAAATTAATTTTTTTTATTTTAAAAGAAACTTTTAGAAGGAACACAATCCATTACAAATATACAGTATGTATAGATCAAAGGACTGCCCTATTATGATACTGGTGTTCTGATGTGTTTTATGATGCAGGGTATTCTTTCCTGACAGTGAGGTAAGTTCAGCTTAACAACTGAAGAAATATTTTTGCATTCCTGCCAAGTGACAAAATTGTGCTAGGTGCATGGAAATCTAAGATGAATTATACACAGTCCTAATCCTCCAGAATCTTTGGTCTTAATGCATTACTAGTCAGGGCCACAAATGCTTTGATTAAGGGATGCTCAAAGGATACAGTCTGGGGAGAAAGACAGGTCATTAAAGGTCGCCTAGAGGTGGTGTGAACAGAGCTGAGTGATGAAAGGAAATTGGAAAAGAGTCCCTTTTATCATTGTACCTTCTGCTATGTAGAGGTCTCCGTCACATTTCTAAAACTTTCTGCCACTTTAAATACTGAGCAGAGACCTCTCAGACTTCTCCCATAGCAACAAACATTTATCTGTTTCCAAATGGATCCAGGAGGAATCGTTGGCTTTGTGCCCTTTTTATGTTCCAGAAGTTGGTACATACTGTGTTTTGAACTTTGAAAGATAACTCAGCTGCAACAGCCTGCTTAGAAGTTATACTGTAGGTGCAGAGAGCTGTAAATCACTGTTTTCATCACCCTTAGGGCCTATGGAAATGGGCAACTGGGAAACAGAGAAAAGGAAGGAAGCTTTATCCTATAGTTTTGTGAACACGATGATGTATTTGTACAATGTGAGAAAGGGAATCCTAGGTTTTGGTTTGGATTTTAATAGGCTGTAGTGCTGAATTTCTCAGTATTATGCTTCTCAGTGTTAGGGATGTGAAGTCAAGGACTTAGGTTTTTTTCTGTTAATTAAAAAGGAGGGATAGACATCCAGAGCACAGTGGCTGGGCAGTTGTCACTTCAGCTCTTACAGTCACATGGCAGATCAAAACCCAACATGCGGTGCCCAACAGACATTTTCATTCCCACAGTGGCAGTCTCTTCTCCCCCTGGGAAGTGGAGAAGGAATAAAATGACTGAAATCAGCCTTCTTTTCCTCCTTGCCCGGAGTTCACTGTTACCTTTTGATGGTCCCGGGTAATCTCGGTCACTGTTTGCATGGTTGGTGTATCACCTGGGCAGGTTGCTGCAGAAGAAAATGCAGTGGCTTTGGATGAATCTGGCTAGTGTCAGCTTCTGGAGCTGCCTGTCATTTGGTGTAGGGTAACTCCGGTCCAGTCGTGTGCTCTGTTTACATTTCCATGTCCTGCTCTCTAACACTGTGATGGTGCTTCTTACTTCGCTGGGTTTGGAAGAGAATGAAATGAAACTATGTAGGTGAAAGTCCTTACTCAGTAGGATGCAAAACACGAAAACAATATTTTCCTGAGCCATTGAAAAGTGTTTAATAAATATTAAGTGAAGGAATGACTCAGTGAATGAATTGTTACAAATGACATTGGTGATACCAAACTGCCGTATTATCTATGGCAAGACAGTCCCAGCTTTTCATTAAACTACCAGGAAATAACAAAACGTTTCTTCTCCAAAGGTGTGGCACCCTCCGTGGAAGCCTTTGATAAGCTGATGAATGGCATGGTGGCCGAGTTTCTAAAGAACAGTAGGATCCTTGCTGGGGACGTGGAGACTCACGTGAGTACTTCCCTTCCTGTTCCCTGTGGAGAGTGCAGCAGACCAGCCCAGCCTCTGGTCTGGCTAAGGGCGTGATGAGGTCTTTGTTTCTACGCTGACTAGGCAGATGGAGGCTAAAACATTCATTTAGGCTTTAATTCGGTTAATTGTTCCCGCAACGCCTACTGACTGACCATTGCCAGGCACTGTTCTAGAAGGAGGGAATAGAAGATGAGCAATAGGCCAGGTCCTGCCCTCTAAGAACTTGAACTTCAGTCTGGGGAACAGATGATATATATAAATATATAAACTAATTCAGGTAGTGTTAAGTATGACAAAAAAAATAAGAAAGCAGGGTATGAGATAGAAAGTGCTGGAAGCAGGGATATTGTTTAACATAGGAAGGCATATTTGAGGAGGTGGCAGTTTTGCAGAAATCTGAGTGGATGGAGGGAGTGAGCCATGTAATGATGTGGAAAAAAGAGTTCCAGGCAGAGGGAACAGCAAAGGCCCAGAGGATGGAGCAAGCCTGGCATGTTCTCAGCAGAGCGGGAGGCCAGAGAGAAGGTGAGTAAGGGAGAGAGATAGCAAGGGGCCAGACCACGACACGGCTTTCTCAGTCACAGTAAGAGACTTGGCTCTTGTCACAAGTGTGATGGGAAGCCCCTGGAGGGCCCTGGGCAGAGGACTGAGAGCAACTGAATTTATGTTTTAAAATAGATCCTCTGGCTGAGCTGACTCAGTCACCAGCCACCCTTCTTTCCTTAAAGTGCAGCCCGAGGACATCACCTGACACCCATGAGGGTGGCTACCATCAAAGAAACAAATAACAAGTGTTGGCGAGGATGGGGAGAAATTGGAGCCCTTGTGCACTGTGGGCGGGAACATAAAATGCTATAGCCACTGTTTGAAAAATTATATGGAGGTTCCTCAAAAAAATAAAAATAGAATTATCATATGACCCAGCAATTCCACTTCTGGGTATATACCCAAAAGAATTGAAAGCAAGGGTCTCAAATTTATATTTGTACATCCATGTTCATAGCAGTGTTATTCATGATAAACAAGAAGTGGAAGCAACCTGTGTCCACTGACAGATGAGTGGATAAAGTAAACGTGGTCTGTACACACAATTGAATATTGTTCAGCCTGTAAAAGGAAGGAAATCCCGCTACATACTACAATATGGATGAACCTTGAGGACATTATGCTAATAGAAACAAGCCAGACACAAAAAGACAAATACTGTCTGATTCCATTTTGTATGAGGTCCCTAGAGAAGTCAAATTTGCAGAGACAGAAAGTAGAACAGCGGTTGCCAGGGGCTGTGGGGAGAGGGGAATTGGGAGTTGTTCAATGGACACATAGTTTCAGTTTTGCAAGCTGAAAAAATTCTGGAGATTGTTTTCACAATAATGTAAATATACTTAACACTACTGAACTGTACACTTAAAAATGCTTAAGACAGTAAATTCTATGTTACATATATCTTACCACAATTTTTAAAAAAGCACAGCCTGAGGAAAAGCAAAATCACAGAATGTGAGAATCTCCGGATTGGGAGAGATGTGTAAAGATATCTAGGCCGGCTTCCCAGTTTTAGACACTGTTTATACTTTTTAAAATGTTAGCACCATCTCTGAGGTTAGTCATTGTTTGTATGCATTTAGTGAAAATCTAATGTAATGACCAAACCAATTAAACACTTAAATTTATCACCAGGTTCTTTTTCAATGGCCATTATATCTCGCAGAAGACTGAATTCCAAATCCGTCTGCCTGTAGATTTCTCAGCGATGAGATAATCCTGGCAAAACCATTTTCAGTATAGATTCACAGAAAATCTGATTCTTGAATAAAGTTGTGGTTTGGGGTTAAAAAAATAAGGAAATAAGGGCCGGCCTGGTGGCGCACTGGATAGTGCCCAGCTTGGGAAGCGCGGCGGCGCTCCCGCCCCAGGGTTCGGATCCCACATACAGACCGGTTCCC
>NW_007758952.1:0-1250 GCF_000696425.1 Galeopterus variegatus | reverse complement strand
GGAAAAAGACAAAAGACAAAAATAAAAAATAAAAAAATAAGGAAATAAGAAGGGATTCTCTCCTTGCTCTTTCCCAATTAGACATCATATGTGACACCGGCACCCGTCTTCCAGGGGATTTGGTGACCTCAGTTATACCAGAGGTTCCAAGATTGTAATTAAATAAGTGTGTATCTCATCACGTTGCAATGTATTTGCCACATCTAAGAAAAACAGATTCTTCTCATGGCCTCCATTTTTACTACATATTTCTGTTGAAATACCCATTGGTGAAAGAGGGGAAGTTTTGACATACATGAGTTCCAGAAAAAGCTGTGTACTCAGACATACCCATTTTGAACGTGTCACACAGCTCTATCTTTACTCAAGTCTGTTCTTTTTCTCAGTGTTTTTGTTTACAGGAAACCCTGTATGCTGCAAGACAGTGGCTGAGCTTCTCATATTCTGAGGCATTAGAAGTGCTCATGAAAGCATGTACATATACAAAGGAGTAGTATCCCCAACACACCGAAAGAGATGCTTGAGTGATTGACAGACATTTACTCTCTTGAACACTATCACATTACAATAATTATTGTGTCATTATTGTTCCTATTAATTAATGCTGACATTGTGCTTTTGAGGTACACAGTACATTATGGCGTATTAGTAATATCTCACAAAATTCTAGATAGAAGCTTTATACTGGAGAATTTTGAGGTCTTTAAATAAGTATATTTAACTTTGCATTTTAAACAATGTAGCATTTGCATACTGAGTCTTTAAATTGTATAGTAAACAGTCCCTTTGAATTCTTTTTGGAACAAAGTGAGTTATAAAGTGCAGCTTGATTTATATTAAGTTTTTCTTCTCTCCGCTCATGAGCCTGTGCACAGCATGACTCAAATGAATGTTCTTAATAATGAATATTAATGCTTCAAGAAATTTATGTTTTTTACTAAAAAGTGGAAGAAAGGAAAGAAAAGAAAGGAAGAAGGAAGTAAGGAAAGAAAGCAAGAAAGAAAGAGAAAAAGAGAGAGGAGGAGAGAAACATTTGCCATCTGAAAGGTTAAACTCTGGCTCAACACAGAGAACAGTACAGGCAGCCATAGCCCATCTGCCCATTACTTTAATACTTTGAACAGTAGTTTATTTTTTTCTCTTATAGAACCATGTGTCATTGGCATTAAGCTTGCAGCTGCTGCCTCTCACATAAGCCAGAAGTGGGAGTTGAACTTTGTTCCAAGAACACACCTGTTGCCTACAAAAAA
>NW_007758951.1:5845-6635 GCF_000696425.1 Galeopterus variegatus | reverse complement strand
TGATGGGCGCATTGTAAAGGTGAGAGTGGTGATGGACACATTGTAAAGGTGAGGGTGGTGAAGGGCACAGGAGCAGGTGAGGGTGGTGATGGGCGCATTGTAAAGGTGAGGGTGGTGAGGTGCACATTGTGAAGGTGAGGGTGGTGATGGGCACAGGAGCACGTGAGGTGGTGATGGGCGCATTGTAAAGGTGAGGGTTGTGATGGGCACATTGTGAAGGTGAGGGTGGTGATGGGCACAGGAGCAGGTGAGGGTGGTGATGGACACATTGTAAAGGTGAGGGTGGTGATGGGCGCGTTGTAAAGGTGAGGGTGGTGATGGGCACGTTGTAAAGGTGAGGGTGTTGATGGGCACAGGACCAGGTGAGTGTGGTGATGGGCGCATTGTAAAGGTGAGGGTGGTGATGGGAACAGGAGCAGGTGAGGTTGGTGATGGACACATTGTAAAGGTGAGGGTGGTGATGGACACATTGTAAAGGTGAGGGTGGTGATGGACACATTGTAAAGGTGAGGGTGGTGATGGACACATTGTAAAGGTGAGGGTGGTGATGGACACATTGTAAAGGTGAGGGTGGTTTTGGGCGCATTTTAAAGGTGAGGGTGGTGATGGACTCACTGTAACGGTGAGGGTGGTGATGGGCACATTGTAAGGTGAGGGTGGTGATGGACTCACTGTAAAGGTGAGGGTGGTGATGGGCACATTGTAAAGGTGAGGGTGGTGATGGACACTTTGTAAAGGTGAGGGTGGTGATGGGCGCATTGTAAAGGTGAGGGTGGTGATGGGCACATTG
>NW_007758951.1:0-816 GCF_000696425.1 Galeopterus variegatus | reverse complement strand
ATGGACACATTGTAAAGGTGAGGGTGGTGATGGGCGCATTGTAAAGGTGAGGGTGGTGATGTGCACATTGTGAAGGTGAGGGTGGTGATGGGCACATTGTGAAGGTGAGGGTGGTGATGGGCACAGGAGCAGGTGAGGGTGGTGATGGACACATTGTAAAGGTGAGGGGGGTGATGGGCGCGTTGTAAAGGTGAGGGTGGTGATGGGCACGTTGTAAAGGTGAGGGTGTTGATGGGCACAGGAGCAGGTGAGTGTGGTGATGGGCGCATTGTAAAGGTGAGGGTGGTGATGGGAACAGGAGCAGGTGAGGTTGTTGATGGACACATTGTAAAGGTGAGTGTGGTGATGGGCGCGTTGTATTGTTGAGTGTGGTGATGGGCACATTGTAAAGGTGAGGGTGGTGATGGGCATAGGAGCAGGTGAGGGTGGTGATGGACACAGGAGCAGGTGAGGGTGGTGATGGGCGCATTGTAAAGGTGAGGGTGGTGATGGGCACATTGTGAAGGTGAGGGGGGTGATGGGCACAGGAGCAGGTGAGGATGGTGATGGACACATTGTAAAGGTGAGGGTGGTGATGGGCGCGTTGTAAAGGTGAGGGTGGTGATGGGCACATTGTAATGGTGAGGGTGGTGATGGGCGCATTGTAAAGGTGAGGGTGGTGATGGGCACAGGAGCTGGTGAGGGTGGTGATGGACAAATTGTAAAGGTGAGGGTGGTGATGGGCACATTGTGAAGGTGAGGGAGGTGATGGGCAAAGGAGCAGGTGAGGATGGTGATGGACACATTGTAAAGGTGAGGGTGGTGATGGGCGCATTG
>NW_007758950.1:6051-6635 GCF_000696425.1 Galeopterus variegatus | reverse complement strand
GTTTAAAGAGCCCTTCAGAACGATATAAGGTCAACAAGTCTTACTATTCCCCAGTTTTCCTCTGTTCTAGTTTTATGGTTTCAAGTCACACAAGTGTACATGTACGAGTCTGTATGCACCTATGTAACTTGGAATCTAATAATATTCCTCTAAGTTATATTAATAGACAATTCTTACAAAAGTCACGTTTGGCTTCTTACTTAAAACATGACCAAAAACATTGGCTCTGTGAACAATCACTTGTTACCTTTTCCCCATACTAAAATGTTGCCACTTGAGTCTCCAGTGATGGTGTCACCATTTTCAGAAAAAGTCACACAGAGGACAAACTTTGGCTTTTCTTGTTTCTGCAGAATGTAGCAAACATATATATTTAATCCTCCTTTTATTTGTATTCATAATCTCTAGAACCACAGTAATCCCAAACTGAATAGTGTCAAGCTTCTGTCACCACCCCGCACGTCTTCCACTTTTATCTACCATTATGTAACTTAGGCCATGAGATGAACTGCTCTAAGAGAAAGAAATTCCTGGCAACTCCAAATGGCTGCGGAATCACATGGCTGCACACAGTCCAGGCAGAG
>NW_007758950.1:0-514 GCF_000696425.1 Galeopterus variegatus | reverse complement strand
TAATGCCTCTGAAGCTGCTCCTCCACGTTGTACAACACCACCACCGAGGCGATGAAATACACGGTCTCCCCCGTTGGAAGCAAGTACAGGTTATTACGACAGTCTCGACCCCTGTACCCATAGCTTTGTGTATGTCAAGATAAATTTTTTTTTCCTTTAAGAGCTGACAAAACATCAGCTTTATTCAACAGGCACAGGCGATAAAATACTACATGGTTATTATCCATTTCACTGACTTAAATAACATCACCCTGCAAATACTCAGTGCTGAATGTATCTGAGCCCTGAAAAGCATGTAAAAAAGTTGGAAATGGTCATCAATGTAGCATGAATACATATGAACAATATGAAGATTTGGATTTATTTTTAGAAAGTTATTGAGTCAATTATGAGTTTACTTCCTGTTGTAATCTAGGAGCTAAATCTTTTACTAAAAATATATTTTTTTAGCATGATAAAAGTACTCGTAAAGGGTATAAACAACATACACACACACTCACGACACACACACATA
>NW_007758949.1:5991-6635 GCF_000696425.1 Galeopterus variegatus | reverse complement strand
TTTCTGTTGCTTTAAACCACTAAGATTGTGATGATTTGTTACAGAGACTATAGGAGACTAACATAGAGCCCCTATCACCATAGCGAATCCATACAATGTAAATATTTCCACATTTGGAAGGAAGACATATCTTGTTAACTGTTTTGCATTAATTTGATTACTAGATTGCAAGAATAAATCAATTTTATTATGAATTTTTTTTCTTCAAGTTCTTTGTCGCTATCTTTGTTTCTATTAAGATATTAGGATCTTATTTATATTAACTTATAGTATGTTGAAACTATTAACACTTAAGTTTTCTTCAATCAAATTCCTGAATTTGAAATTTAATTTTATTTGTCAAACTTAATCATATAGAAGTTTTAATTATTTAAGTAACTAGGAAGTGTTGATTAAGCATCAGACAGAGTTATGTTGGGAAATGCCTGGTCCTCAGAGAATCATGCTCACTGGTATTATTAGAAGCATCTCTCAGCAACATTATAAACATTTTTAAGATGAATAAATAAATAAATAAATATGAGTCTGGCATTAGGTGGAAATATTGAGGTGAGAGCAGGGAGAAAGAATGCTCGAATGGCTTCTCTCATCAAAGCTTGTAGGTAGGGCCGGCCGGTGGCACACTGCTACAGTGCGCCACTTGG
>NW_007758949.1:2510-3040 GCF_000696425.1 Galeopterus variegatus | reverse complement strand
TTTTTTTTGAATTAAGAAAAACAATATGACCTCTTTTTAAAGACCCACTTCAAATATAATATATTTTTATGAGCCTTTCAAACCAATGAGATTTGCTCAACTCCAAAACTTTTGAGTTTGATTTTTTAAAAATATAATATTCTGTCCATTTATTTCACCCTGCCTCCCATTCTGCAGTGCAAGCTCCATGAAATCAGAAAATGGATTTCATTCATTATTACATATGTTGCAGAGGTCAGCTTGCTGTTTTATATGTAATAAATAATAATAATTATTCATATAAAGCACATTAGATTCTCCTCTGACATAGGGATAAGGGCAGGAGGTAATTATTTATTTAACTTTAGCTACCTCAACTGCAAAACAGAAACAATTCCTTTTCATGCAAAGCTGTATGAGAAACAAATTGTGAACACTGTAGTACCCCTTATCCATGGTTTCACTTTCTGCAGTTTCAGTTACCTGTGGCACAGTACAAGAAGTTATTTGGGGAGAGAGGAACAACGTTCACATAACTTTTATTACAGGAA
>NW_007758949.1:0-616 GCF_000696425.1 Galeopterus variegatus | reverse complement strand
GTTCAGCTTTGGTCCTCAGTCACACGGCCCTACTTTTCCAATTGCTTTCCCTTTGAATTCAATTCTCCTTTTGCTCCGAGCATACTTTACAGACCGTGGCATATGTGAGTTGAAGCATTAGTGTCTCTTCTAGCCGTCTCACTGTAGTGAAAACTCAGTGTCTACTTCTTAGTATGTCTCTTTCTTCTCTCGGCATTAGTATCTCAGCCTATCCCTTTTCCATCTCCTGTTATCAGAGTTTTCCTCTGGAATTCTCTTCTCTGCTTTCTCATTTGCTATGTGTAGCATCTGGTGGACTTGAGTACCAAAAATCAGAATGATTGAGATGGTAACACATTTTAACCTCTTAGATGAATACCTGTGAGTTGGCATTGCTGTCAAGCAGATAGAAATTTTTGGAAGTCTGACCTCCAGATCCTAGAGAATGAGTTTATAAAGGAGGATGAGAAAAGCCCTGTAATTGGCATTGTTTTAGATAGTCTCTCGGGACTCCATGATTTATGAATTCATTTTATATGCATTTTCTTTAAGTTCTGGTGATTATGAGATTACTCTTAAATGGATCTGTTTTCCAGCTTAGCTCTGATCCTCCAGAATTCTGAGGAACTGGATTCAT
>NW_007758948.1:5746-6636 GCF_000696425.1 Galeopterus variegatus | reverse complement strand
CCATTTATTTTATGAACGAAAATAATTCACCCAGCACCAAAATTTGCTTGCGAAAAAAAAAATGTTTGTTGTTTTATGTAGGAAAAATGATTTTCATAATTGTTAATATCTGGTTTATTGGCTTTACTTCACAATTGTTTATTTAACATTTAGGTTGTTGTGTATGGTACAAAATGGAAAGCTATATCTGACTCAATTAAAAATAACACACTCTTTCTGCTCCTCTGGTCCCCTGCAATGTGACAATGCCTAACTTTTGACAGAATGGACAGTGGAAGAGGTTTTCTTTCTTCTTCAGTATCCTACCTGAAATGTCAAAAATCATTCAACTTTATCCATCAGGTTCCGTGGCCAGTCATTCATTCTTACTGTTGATTCAAAAGGTGGTTAAGAAATATAATGCTTGCTGTGTGTTCTATGTGGAATAACCTCATGTTTATAATTTATGATGAATCCAATAGGAGATTACTTTTTACTCTAGAAATTATACAGTGCGAGATTGAAAATAGCTGTGATCAGCATATATTTTTATGATACATATTGTCTTATTTCATAAATTTTATTAGTAAACATTTCATTGTATGAATAAATCAAAATATATTGATCCATTCTACCTAAGTGAACAATTGATGTTTTTTGCTGTGTGTACTTGATTATAACAACATTTCCAAAGAAATGTTATTTTATGTATTGTCTGATAAACATCTGTCTGCGTATCCTGTGTCATTGTGTATGCATATGTATATGTATACACACATGCATGATACATATACCTATTTAAATGCATACAAGTGTGTTTATATGTGTGTATATGTATGAATGCATATGTATATGTAATTATGGGGTTGTCGTGTATGAGCATTTTCAACTTCATTAGGTAATGCCTAATT
>NW_007758948.1:0-2488 GCF_000696425.1 Galeopterus variegatus | reverse complement strand
AAGCACTAAGAGCAAATCTAATTTAAGCATGCATCACTGAGCATGCCTTTTCACTCCCGCTCGATAGCGACCCAAAATCATTCAACGAAAAATGAAAGGCGAGATGCATTAAAAGTGGGAGACTGGCTTTGGAGCACGCTAAAAACCCTGTTGTATACTTAAGGGGTTCTTCAGCCTTCTCCTAAATCGCTGACTTCTCCCTGAGATCTGGAAAAGGTTTATGGTGATCTTCTTAAGCATTTACGCTTGCTGCCATTATTTAAGTCTTTTAGTATAGCTGATTCTTCCATCAGGCACCCTGGATTTGAAATTTACCTTTGCCATTTACTAGCTGGGGGTTACTGAACAAGTTTCTTAACAAGCTATGCCTCCATTTCTTTCTCTATACAATGAAAAATATGATCATGTCGAACTAACAGAATTTTGTAATTGTTGATGAGATAATATATGTAAAGCACTGGGACAGTGCTTAGTAGTTACAAAAGGTCAGTAGATATCAGTCATTATAAATAATGTTGAATTTAAAATTATATTAAGCTTAAACAAAAGTAAAAAGAATGCCTTAAATAAGTGGAGTCAGTAACTTTGGCATCTTGATCTCAAACAGGAATAATATGAAAACATGCAGCTTGTTTTCTAGGGTTTCTAGGACTTGAGAGTTTCAATTAGATTTCTGTACTTAACACAGAAGAAACTGGAGGATAATATTTAAAAGTTGATGTCCTTAAACATATGTAACTCTGATGACCCCATATGCTCAATCTTTCTGGGGTCAATCTTGGTTTTGATAGCCACATAAAGTGTCTCAAGTTTCCATTCTACTTGTTTTCTCCCTTCTCTCCTCTCCTTTGAGTAAGTATTTTCTTTCCAGCATTTTCCAAAAAACTCAATTTCTAATACCAAAGACCTTGAAGAAAGAAGAAAAGAGAGAAAGAAAAAGAAACAAAGGGAAAGAAAGAAAATATTCTTCTAAGAATAATCTTTTTCTGGGCCAACTCACTAAAGCCCACAGACATTTTTAAAAATCATAGTATACTTCCTCCCATTACAAAAGAGTGTTTTGTACTTACAAAAATGAAGAGTAGAAACTTTAATATAGGCCGAATTGTGCTGTTGTTTTAATGAGAGCTTAGGGCATAATTTTGGATTTTTCACATTCTGTAAATGATTGCAAAATGTGATAGGTTGATGTTATCAAGGATGCCCTTGGCATTAGTGTTGCCTTGTGAATAGAAAAAAAGGGCAAGGGGAGATTAACAACAGCTGATGTGTTCTTACATAGTGCCAGATACTGGGCTAAGCAGTTTATAAACATCCATTTAATACAACAAGCCTGTAATCAATATTACAATTGTACTTTACACAGAAGAAATTGGAGGTTAAGAAACTTTTCCAAAGTCACACAGCCAGGAGTTGAACTTAAATTTTGGGCTCATGATAACTACTGCTAGTACTCATTGTGCTTTATAATATTTCTGTTGAGTAGCCTCATTGCTACTGAACAGAAAACTACTGAGGCCTGTGTAGCTAACTTTTTAGTGTTTGCCATTTTGTGAAAATATGTTGCTTTATTAAATGTCTGGATTTTTTTTTCCACAGAGATGGGCAGTACAGGCAAACTTTGTTACTACAAATTGGTTGCTGTTCCAATTGTGGTTGATGAATATTTTAGTTACAAATAGATAACTTAGTTTACTTTTATTTCTTAATAACATAAATACACTAAAAATCATGGCTTCACTGAAATTATTATCAACCTCTTAATGTCTTGATTTTTAAATTTTATGTTTGGAATATGGGCTTAAATTTAGAACGAGATAAATTTTTTTTAGAAAAGAGATGAAAATACGAACCAACTAAAGCCACTTGTGGTTGTGATACATGGCTTTCTAAAATGAATAACTTAGAAAAGAAACTGATAGCATATGCCATCCACTATGTTGGATTTGGTAGTATATCCTAGGATGCATTTAGGTATTTAAGACATGTAATTTAGTATTATATTTATATATTTGTATTCATATTGCAATTGGGTATATACCCTGATGTTCTGGGAGTTGTCGTCTAGCACAGAGCTTGTTAGGGGAGAGACTGTTTCTGCATATTTCCTAAAGAACAAATGCAGCTAACAAATGAGTGAATAACTTTCTGGATTGTATTACTGTGGGAAGATGTATTCTGTACTATTTTGCATAGGCATAAGAAACTTTATTTTATTTTTTCCTTTTTGTCTTTTTTCGTGTCCGGCAATGGATTACAACCCTCAGTGTCGCACCCGTACCGGACCGGGACCGGCAACAGGATCGCAACCCTCGGCGTTGCCCCCACACCTCGCCCAGCCAGTGAGCGGGAACCGGTCTGTATGTGGGATCTGAACCCTCGGCCAGAGCGCTGCCGCACTCCCAAGCGGCGCACTGTAGCAGTGCGCCACCAGGCCGGCCCCGAAACTTTATTTTAAAGAGAGGTTTTGTTTAGAGAAGTGAGGATT
>NW_007758947.1:6059-6636 GCF_000696425.1 Galeopterus variegatus | reverse complement strand
TTTCACTAGATATAAATTTCTAGGTTCAAATTTCTTTTCTTCACAACTTCAAAAAATTTCATGTTGATGTTGAGAAGTCTGATTCTTGTACCTTTGTGGATGATTTCTCTTTCTCTCTGGAAAAAAAATGTATAATTATTTTGTCTTTGATATTCTTAAATTTGATTTTAATGCATCTAGTTGTGGGTTTTCCTTATCACTTCTGCTTTAAGCTATTTTGTGACTGGGTTTTCCTTATCACTTCTGCTTTAAGCTATTTCGTGATGCCTTTAAAATCTACAATCTTTATGCTTCATTTATTATAGAAAATTCTATCTTCATTATTTTTTAAAATATTGCTTCCATTTGGTTTGTATATCATTCTCTCCTCTGCAACTTCTATCATCAGGCATCGGTTCTTCTACCACCAGCTGCCACATCTCTGAGCATTCATATTATTTGTCTATTAATCCTTTCCTGCTGTTTTCTGAGGGAGTTCTTTAAATTGATCTTCCATTTTACTAATTTGTTCCTTTTTTTTTTTTTTTTTCTTTTTTAAGATGACCGGTAAGGGGATCTCAACCCTTGGCTTGGTGTT
>NW_007758947.1:0-524 GCF_000696425.1 Galeopterus variegatus | reverse complement strand
TTTCACTAGATATAAATTTCTAGGTTCAAATTTCTTTTCTTCACAACTTCAAAAAATTTCACGTTGATGTCTGATTCTTGTAACTTTGTGGATGATTTCTCTTTCTCTCTGGAAAAAAAATGTATAATTATTTTGTCTTTGATATTCTTTAATTTGATTTTAATGCATCTAGTTGTGGGTTTTCCTTATCACTTCTGCTTTAAGCTATTTCGTGATGCCTTTAAAATCTACAATCTTTATGCTTCATTTATTATAGAAAATTCTATCTTCATTATTTTTTAAAATATTGCTTCCATTTGGTTTGTATATCATTCTCTCCTCTGCAACTTCTATCATCAGGCATCGGTTCTTCTACCACCAGCTGCCACATCTCTGAGCGTTCATATTATTTGTCTATTAATCCTTTCCTGCTGTTTTCTGAGGGAGTTCTTTAAATTGATCTTCCATTTTACTAATTTGTTCCTTTTTTTTTTTTTCTTTTTTAAGATGACCGGTAAGGGGATCTCAACCCTTGGCTTGGTGTT
>NW_007758946.1:5984-6636 GCF_000696425.1 Galeopterus variegatus | reverse complement strand
TGTTTCAGTTCCTTGTATATTCTGGATATTAATCCTTTGTCAGATGTATATTTTGCAAATAACTTTTTCCCATTCTGTTGGTTGTCTTTTAACTCTGTTAATTGTTTCTTTTGCTGTGCAGAAGCTTTTTATTTTGATATAATATGACTTGTTTATTTTTCCTTTGGTTCCCCATGCTTTGGGGGTCATAAAATGAAGTCTGTGCCCAGTCCTACTTCCTGAAGTGTTCCTATTATGTTTTCTTTAAGAATTGTTTCAGGTTGTATATTTAATTACTTAATTCATTTTCAGTTGATTTGAGTATATGGTGAAAGGTATGGGTCTAGTTTCATGCTCCTGCATATGGATATCCATTAATCTTGGCACCATTTGCTGAAGAGGCAGTTTCTTCCCCAGTGTACAGGCTTGGTGCCTTTGTCAAAGATCAGATGGCTGTACGTGTGTGGGTTGATATCTGTATTCTCTATTCTATTCCATTGATCAGTGTGTCTGTTTTTATGCCAGTACCATATTGTTTTGGTTATTATAGCTTTGTACTGTAGTTTAAAGTCAAGTAGTGTTATGCCTCCAGCTTTATTTATTTATTTATTCATTTATTTTGCTCAGAATTGTTTTTGCTATGCATGGTCTTTTGTTATTCCATATAAATGTC
>NW_007758946.1:0-509 GCF_000696425.1 Galeopterus variegatus | reverse complement strand
CAAAACAGACTAAAACTGCTGGGTTGTGTGCTGGCTCCTCGGGGTGCGTGGTCCCCACAGACCTTGGGCTTCTCAGGCTGGACACCAGTCTGATCAGTGCACACTCTGTCAGGCTGGGGATGGACTCGTGTGGCAGCGGCGAGGCCTACCTGCTGGTTTGTGTGCTGACACCACAGGGTGTGTAGTCTCCGTGGATCTTGGGCCTCTCTGGATGGGCACCTCTCTGATTGGTTTGAACTCAGCTGGGCTCTATTGTTAATTTTTGAAAGATACTATCACTTCATATAGAATTCTCACTTAACAGTCCCTTTAAAATTAATGTTTATATTTCTTATGTCTTGCCTTGTTTTTGCTGAGACGTGTAAGATCATTCTTATATTTTATTCCTTATCTGTAATTTATATACCTTCTTGTGTACTATATAATTTTTTTTTCTGGTGGCCTTAATATTGTATTTTTATCACTCTTTATTTAAACAGTCTTATTGTGATTTACCTTCTTGAGGTTTT
>NW_007758945.1:6274-6636 GCF_000696425.1 Galeopterus variegatus | reverse complement strand
GACAAAGGAATTATTAAACCGAGTGGGTGGGACAGCCATGGACCTGCACACACACACGCGCGCGCACTGGAAGCTCACCTGGAATTAGAAGTGGGCAGTCAATATGTAGCAATTCATCTGACAACAGGTAAAGCAATGAAAACTGTCCCCAGTAATAAATAATGAGAAAGGCTGAATGTGCTTACCAGATGAAATTTAACTTCACTGGTAATGTATTTCCCACTCAAGTTAACCTCTAAACACCTCACAGGCTTCATTAGTCAAACCCACGGAAACCTTTTCCATCTAGAGGGAACAGGTTGGGGTTAGTGTCAGAGTAGCGGCAGGCAGAAGGAAGGGAAGCCCAAGATGATGTCTCCCCG
>NW_007758945.1:0-557 GCF_000696425.1 Galeopterus variegatus | reverse complement strand
CTTTTTTCACTAGAAAGATAAGAAACCTGAAAGTAAGCAAGTACAAGCAACAACAGAAAACAGCAAATATGCATTTAAAAAAAAATAGAGAGAGAATTTACGATCAGATAACCTCTTTACAAGTAGAATTCTCCTTTAATGCCTCCTTTATGGTTCCTGAAACCTAGAAGTACAGAAAGCATTTGATTCTGAGCTGCATCTGTACAGAACATACTTACTGTGAATGATGCTCTTTTCAGTGCATGAGAGTCTCTGCTCTGACTCTACTCCACGCAATGGCCAACTTCCCCAAACTGCGTCACCAAGGAATTCAGCCTTAGTAGATAATCATGCCAACAGTGTAAACATAGAAATGGTGGCAGAGTGTGTCCACACTCTCACAGCTCTCTCTGCAGTCCCACTTCCTCAAATGGGTAGATGTTCTGTTCATTCATCATTTACAACTTGCTTCCATGATTCTGCAAAGTCGATGCACATTCCTAACTCAAAAGGAAAAAAAAAAGAATTGAATTTCTTCTAGTCTATACACATCTACCTATAGTGTAAACATATCTGTT
>NW_007758944.1:6256-6636 GCF_000696425.1 Galeopterus variegatus | reverse complement strand
ATGTATTTCTCTCATGCTTCTAGAAGAAGCATTGAATTCTCAAAATCTGGTGCCAAGTCTATGCTCACCCTCAGCATTTCTCTGTATTGATATATCCAGTTCCTTGTATGGTACTCATCTATTGTCTTTTTTTATCAAGTCCATTTTTGTTCCTCTGTATAGATCTATGAATCAATATAATAAGAAAATTTATTTTATTTATTGACCTTACAGGGCCAGATGGATATCTCCCCATTCTGGATGGAATTTGTAGACATACAACGTCTTCTGCCCTCCATGACCAGTCTGAACATTCAAAACTGTTCACTCTCCTCCTGCGCTCTCCTTCTGTGGCTCCTGTGGCTCCACTTCTCTCATTCCTAATCTCTCCCTCCATACAT
>NW_007758944.1:0-908 GCF_000696425.1 Galeopterus variegatus | reverse complement strand
TTTTTGTAAAATATCTGTGTCTGATTTTGGTATCAGGAAAATTTTAGTTTCATAGAATGTGTTGCGTCATTTTCTCACCTCTTTGATTTTCTTAAAGAGTTTTCTGGAATTAGTGTTAATTTCTACTTAAATGTTTGGTAGAATTCACTAGTGGAATCATTTAGGTATGAAAATTATTTTGTGGAAAAAATTGAACTATATATTGAATTTCTTTGATAAATATACAACAATTCAGGTTGCTTATTTCTGTTTGAGTGAGCTTTACACTGTGTCTTTCAAGGAATTTGTTCATTTCATCTAAGATGACAAATTTACAGGCAAAATGTTGTTCATAATATTCCCTTGTTATTCTTCTAATGTTAGGTGAATTTGCTATGATGTACCTCCTTCATTCCTGGTATTTATTAGTAGTAATTGTTTTCTCTCTCTCTCTCTCTCTCTCTCTCTCATTTCCTGGCTCAGTCTAAATAGATTTTTTTAAAAAAATTTTTATTGATGTTATCTAAGAACTAACTAACTTTTGGTTTCATTGATTTTTCTCTATTAATTTTCTTGTTTTTACTTCATTTCTGCTCTGATGTTTGTAACTTCCTTTCTTATATTTACTTCAAATTTTATTTGATCCTTTTTCTCTAGTTTCATGAGGGTGAAGATAGGGAATTTTTTTTTTCTTTTTTACTTTTTTTCTACTATAAGGGTATAATGTGTGCATTTCCCTTATGTAGTGATTTAGCTATATTGCAAAAATATCAGTGTGTTGTGCACATTTTTGTTCAGGTTAAATATTTTTTAATTTTTCTTTTCATTTATTCTGACTCATGGGTTATTTAGAAGTATACTACCTAGCTTTTGTTTTGTTTTTGTTTTCATTTTTTCTGCCTTCTTTTCAATTACTTTAATATTTTAAT
>NW_007758943.1:6178-6636 GCF_000696425.1 Galeopterus variegatus | reverse complement strand
CAGTTTTTTTATTATTTTGAATATATCATCCCATTATCTTCTGGCCTGTAGAGTTTCTGTTCAAATGTCTGCAATTATTCTGATGGGGGCTTCCTTGCTGGTGACTTGATGCTTTTCTCTTGTTGCTTTTAGGATTCTGTCTTTGATTATGAGGTCTGCCAGTTAGAGTATAAAATGTTTGGGGAAGGATTTTTTTGGATTTTATCTATTAGGGATCTTTGAGCCTCATGGATGTGAATATCCATGTTTCTCTGTATACCTGGGAAGATTTCATTGAATAGATTGTTGATGCCTTTTCCTTTCTCTTCCCCTTTGGAACACCTGTGATTTAAATGTTTGTTCACGTAAGATTGTCTGCTAGCTAGCTCCCTTAGATTGTCTTCATTTATTGGAATTCTTTTTTTTTTTCTTTTTTTGTCTGACTGGGTTGGGTTATTTCATAAAGCCTATCTTCAGTG
>NW_007758943.1:0-442 GCF_000696425.1 Galeopterus variegatus | reverse complement strand
CTGGTGACTTGATGCTTTTCTCTTGTTGCTTTTAGGATTCTGTCTTTGATTTTGAAGGCTGCCAGTTAGAGTATAAAATTTTTGGGAAGGATTTTTTGGATTTTATCTATTAGGGATCTTTGAGCCTCATAGATGTGAATATCCATGTCTCTCTGTATACCTGGGAAGATTTCATTGAATAGATTGATGATGCCTTTTCCTTTTTCTTCCCCTTTGGAATACCTGTGATTTAAATGTTTGTTCATATAAGGTTGTCTGCTAGCTCGCTTAGATTGTCTTCATTTATTGGAATTCTTTTTTTTTTTTTTTCTTTTTTTGTCTGACTGGGTTGGGTTATTTCATAAAGACTATCTTCAGTGTCAGAAAATCTTTCTTCTACTTGTTCTAGCCTGTTGCTTAAGCTCTCAGTTGTGGTTTTTACTTCATTAAATGTATCTTTCAT
>NW_007758942.1:6109-6636 GCF_000696425.1 Galeopterus variegatus | reverse complement strand
CACCTAATTACCAACCATTCATTGAAAAGAGCTCTTAAACACATTGTAAATGAAACGTGTGTAAATTAGCCATGAATTCCAAATGTATCATACTGCACAGAACACAGAATAAAAACCTTTTTTCAACATATGTAATTTATTCAAAGGAGTTTCCTATCTTAAATACATTCTCCACGAGAAGCAATTTATATTGACCCAAGTTACCACATCTTCCACAGTCCTTTTAGTTAGAATACATGTTTATGAAAAAGCGGCAAGATAATGGGAACCAAGTTTTCTAGTCTAAGCTAATATCACACAAAATCACTAAGGAGATAATTTTTTATTTCTTTCCAGTACCCTCCTTTCTTTTTCATCGACTCCTCCAGGCACAAACCCCCTCACCAATAACCACAAAATAATTCCTATTTTTTGCATGACACTTAGTCTGAGAAACAAAGGGTGGAATCCCCAAACTGGAGGTCATTAGAGAAAATTAGCCTCCCCCAAATACCAGTAGGTGAAGACCATTCCTGCTTTCTCCCATT
>NW_007758942.1:0-335 GCF_000696425.1 Galeopterus variegatus | reverse complement strand
TCCTCTTTACTCCACAAGGCTAAGATTGCTCAGTAACAGCAGTACATCTGACATCCTATTTGCCACATACAGGACTCAGGAAATTAAAGGAAAATATTATGAATTATATCATTTCAAGAATTGCACTTTGGGCAACCAAAGATTCACTATACTCACACACAGGACATCTCAGAATATTTGGTTCTCCACGGGTATGCAAATTTTCTTAATTTCTATGGTTTTATTTATAAGAAAATTAAAGTTCCTGAATTATGAAGCAGGTGCATAGACTAGGGGTCTCGTTTGGGGATCGGTTCCCTAAGATGAGTTCATGAGGATGGAGGGCAAATATCTCT
>NW_007758941.1:6300-6637 GCF_000696425.1 Galeopterus variegatus | reverse complement strand
TATTGACCTGAGGGTTGGATTCAACCTGGTTGGAGTTTGCCAAAATTAGTATAATGAGACGGGGTTAGAGGAAGAGAGGGTAAGAGGAGCAGGAGGAGGAGAGAAAACTGTCTTGTTAGTAACCAAAATCTTCTGCACATAATATATACTTAAAGCAGATTTTGACTGTTAAGAGTAAGAAAGCATGTCAAGAAAGAAATTTCTCAAGAAAATGCTTAAAATAAGTTTATTTTTATTTTCTTTACAAGTATGTGAAGAGCAATTGGAATAAAGCAATGAGAAGAGAGATAGAAAAAGGTAAAATTAAAAGTTGCATGATAGTTTTTACATTTCTAAA
>NW_007758941.1:0-1033 GCF_000696425.1 Galeopterus variegatus | reverse complement strand
AATACTGATGGTTAACTCTGTACCCAACAAATATGTATAATCAATTATGTTTCAATAAAAAATAAATTTAAAAAGCAGAAAATATTTTTTAATATATATTCAAAGAACATAAATTTATTGCCTTACCTTTTTTAAAGAAAAGCTATTTCAAAAGACCATTGATAAAATATATGATCTTAATTTTCTCACTTCAAACCCTTTTTATAATTAAATAGAGATAGATTAAATGATCAGAGCATATGATTTTTGAATCATACACAAACACAAGTCTGGGTTATGCCAGAATGGTTGATGGATTGACTGAGTTTTTAATGTATAATAGACAATAAATATTCATTTTTGTTGAAAAAAATGGATGAATGTATGAATTAATAATTAGAGAATACTGGAAAGAACAGAGCTCATCAGCAACTAATTATAAAAAAGGGAGCTAGTAAAAAGAAAGTTTTAAAATAGTTAGATTCATGTAAAATAAAGGACAGAAGATTATTACAGAGATTGCAAATATAACCAGGGAAAGTCAGAAAATTGAAGAAAGGTGATTGAACTTTGCCAAGAAACCATTTAAGATTTTGTAAACTAATGATCTAGAAAGCTGAAGTCAAATATTCTGCTAAAATGACTTCCTAGAAAAATCCTACTATTTTTTTTTTTTTTCACCCAGAACACTTTTCAGACCTTTCTTTAGTTTGGAACATCATTATGATTATTGCAAAAAGACTATATTAGAGAACAGTAAAACAAAACATTTTACAAAATTTCACTTACTATATAGAGTGTTTCAATCAAATATATTCATGAGGGTAACAATATAACATTATTTCTCTTTCTATCTTTCAAACGTTCATGATATGTTATACAATCACTCCCTAAATATTGGAGTATTGATGTAGAATTTAATTTAATTTCAGGGTTTCTTATACCTAAATTTAAAGGACTTTTTAAACTTCACAGTTCTGTTAAAAATTCCTTGGTTAGATTGATTCCTATTTATTTATTTATTTATTTTGGTGACTATTGTTAATGGGCTTAC
>NW_007758940.1:5944-6637 GCF_000696425.1 Galeopterus variegatus | reverse complement strand
GTGGTAAGAAGGGTAATCCACCATACCATGTGCCCACTTTATCCACTACTGAATGCATGTTGCAGTCATATTACAAAGATTAAGTATCCTCTTGTTTTTTAATAAAAGTTTAATCACTTTTGAAATTCTGAACGAGTGTAAACACTACAGAGAACATGGTAAGAACCCTCCAATATAAAAAAAGCAACTAGTTCTCTTATTCATGAAGTCATAGAATATATCACCAGAAAATATTTTAGAGATCATGAAGGAAACTAGGTTTCAATGACCCTCATATATGTATGCCTAAGGTCACTGAGTTAGATAAGAGGAGAGAGATGTTTCTGTAACATTCATCTCCTGATACCAGTTCAATGCTTCCTTCTATGCCAATCTGTATTATTATACATTTCTTTTACAAATTCACAGTCCAAGTAATTTTTTAGCAGAGAATAATTTCGTTTTATTATTTAAATTACTACTATTAATTATACAGTTAAAATTAAGAAATGCTTCCCAAATCTATCTTGATTCCATTGTATTGACAGATTTCCTACTGGGCAGGGGGTGGTGGTGGGGACTTCATAAGAATAAAGATTAATTGAGGCTATATGAAATTCAGTGTGAATTAGAGGATATATGAAAATACAGATTTTTTTTTCTTGTCTTTCATGTTGAAATTTGCAGTTTTAGGCCTACCTCTTCTTCATATCC
>NW_007758940.1:0-244 GCF_000696425.1 Galeopterus variegatus | reverse complement strand
AGCTTCAAAAGTACAGCATTTAGGGGGTTATCATCACCCCTTTTATTCCTGAAAACTCTTGATCTGTTTGGAACTAGAAACAAAATGCTTCTCGCTAGACTGCACATAGTGTTTGATGTGCTGCAGACACTTGAGGGGAGCTTTCTTGTTTATTTACTCATTGTGATTTGAGTTTACATTTTGCTTAAAGACGTATCTATTAACTTTCCAGGAAGTAGAAAACAGATAACATGCTCCGACCTGT
>NW_007758939.1:6194-6637 GCF_000696425.1 Galeopterus variegatus | reverse complement strand
GCTTTCTACATGGGGCATGACTTTTTTTGTAAGTATTTTTGTTTATATATTTAATTTTTTCTAGAGTTTTGTATTGCATTTCTTTATTCTAGTTGGGAGATGAAACACGTGCCTTCTGTACCACAGTATACCAGTTCAGAGTATGAGCTCTGGAACTGGGCTGTTTGGGTTTGGATCATGGGTCCACATACTTGTTAAATGTGTGACCGAAGGCAAAGTACCCTACCTCACTGCTGTCTTGGGTTTTATCTATAAAATATAGATGACAATAACAGTACTTGCCTCATAGGACTCTTGGAGAATTACGTGAAATAATAAGTATAACGTATTTAGGACAGTGCCTGGCACTACATAAAAATGCATTCATCAGTGTTAGCTACTCTTACTACTATCATCATCACCATCATCAGCATCATCATCACCTTTACTATACATCTCAACTT
>NW_007758939.1:0-914 GCF_000696425.1 Galeopterus variegatus | reverse complement strand
TCAGTTGTTCACCAAATATATAATAACTCCAAGTTAGTATTAAACCAATATCGAAAATAGAATGGCTAAATAATAGCAGAATGGAAGCAAAAAACTAACTGAAATCAAACAGTAAACAAACGATATATAATATATAAACACTAAAAGGTTTCTTATTCTGCTAAAAATATATGTAGGCAAAAAATTTTTCTCTGGCTATTGAAATAAATAATTTTTAATTTGTTTATATTTATTTGTTCTATACATTAATTAGGATGTTTTGGACTGCAAACAAAAAACCAAATTAAATTCAACTAGTTTAAACAAGAAGGGAAATGTATTATTTAACATACAAAGAATTCCAGAGGTAGGGTAGTAACCGGATGATAAATTCTACAGCTGAATGACGTCACTACAGATCCGGGTTCTCTCCACTGGGTTAATTTGTCCTTGTGATTTTGTTCTTAGGATTGCCACTCTGTGAAAGTAAGATGACTGCAGGTATCTCCAAGCATTGCATCTTAAACAACATTCAAAAAACTAAAGGGGGAAAGAAAGTACAGTTTGTACTTTTTCTCAAATGCTTCATAAAAGTAAGGAAAACCTCAGATTCCATGGCCACAATTGGTTGCATGCCCATTTTTAAATTTAATGCAATACCAATCAAAATCCCAGGAGGATATTTTCAGGAAGTTGACAAAGGTGAACTTTAAATAGATAAATTATCTATTAAAAAACAAACATTTTAAATAAACACAGCAACATGGGTAGATGTTATAAACTGCACTAAGCAAAATAAATGCATAGCTACACAACCTATATATCAAGGACACAAACAAATTAAAGGATATATATCAAACACACTATTGTAGCTGCCTATGCAGAGGGACAGTAATGAAAACAAGGAATGGGGATTTTAAATATATATATATATA
>NW_007758938.1:4275-6637 GCF_000696425.1 Galeopterus variegatus | reverse complement strand
TCTCCCCGAGTGATTCTAATAGATAGCCAAGGCAGAAAAAACTCCAACGGTACCATCTAAATGATATCAATTGCGTTTGATATATTTAAATTCTACTTAATTGTATGAGATCATTTGGATCTCACAGAGGCAACAGGCATCTCATAGATGCACAGGAAGGAAATGACCTGCCGAGGTGGCTAGTGGTGATGCCTGGTGTCACACTGGATGGGCCAGGAGGCCCTCCTTCCGCCCTTTGGGAAGAGGTCTTCCTCGGTTCTAACTTGAGGCAGAAACAGACTCAATCACAAAACATGCTTATCGTGGAAGCAGCATGACATTTATTCAATGACACCCAGTGCTCACGTTACAAAGCGGGACTAAAGCCATGAAGAAAAGGGAGGAGAAAAACGTCCTGGGGTATGTGTAATTAGAAGCACATATTTAAATTACTTATAGGCAGAAAACAAAGCCTCCCTCACAGTGCTATTGCTCAAGACAGAACAAGATTAATTTTGAAAATGTAAAGCAGAAGAACAGCGCTGTGGTGTTGGTGAGGGTCAAACCAGTATGAACTGATCCGGATAGAGAAGAGGATTGTAAAAAGGAAAATTCAAGAATTCAGGCTGAGCGACAACAGGCCATTTTCAAAACCACATAAACTTAGTGGTATCAATAATTTCTGATAGAGGAAAACTGTCATCTTACCTCAGAGTCCATCCAGGATGAAAGGGTTCTTTATTCGGTGGCCTCCTTGTGTGACTGTCCTTTGGAACTCTTGAATTTAATGGAAAGTGTTTTGCCCTTCACTGAACCCACCTCTATTAAGCAGAGCAGCTCTGCTTTTCAGTAGTCTACATATTGGGGTTCTAAATCTGATTTTTTTTTTAGGGGGAAAAAAAGTGGTGCTTGGAAAAAAAAAAAAAATTTAGAAAATTTAGAAGTCACTAGCTTAAGGTTATATATTCTCATTCCAAAGATTAAACCTAATAATTCTAAACAAATCCTTTACTTGTTACCTTTTATGAAATCACAAGAGTCGTGCACTGCCAAGGTTATTGCTGTAGACAGGGAGGTGGGCCGCGTGGATCCAAGGTTGCAGCTCCAAGGGTAAACTAGGTGAGCAATGTCTCCACAGAGACTTTAACGTAGTTATTTCTAGCCAAATATGCTTTCTGCTGTCATCAACGTACTTTTACAACTCATATTGAATCTACATTCAAATATTGTTTAGTTTACTAAAAGGAGAAAAGTGTCAGTGTAAGCGTCCTAGTTAATATTGTATGGGTAAAACAATTAAATGCACATGTAAGCCCTTCACTCTCACAGAAGGACATACAAGTTAAATGAACATGTTTATGTATACAATTAAAAACAGATGATTGCAGCTCTGTTTGTCTTTTAATTATTCTTTACATTAACAAATTATAGTTCTGTATGTTTATTGTGTACAAAGTAATGTAATTATATATGTATACAGTGTGGAATATTTGAATCAAACTAATTAACAGGTCCAGGACCTCGAATACTTATCATTTACTTCTCCTAATTGAAACTTTGTATTTTTTGACCCAAATCTCCCTGTTTCCTCCACCCCTAGCCTTTGGTAACCACTACTCTAGTTTCTGTTTCTGTGAGTTTTAGTGTTTTTGATTCCACATATGAGTGAGATCATGTGGTATTTGTCTTTAGTGCTTGGCTTCTTTACCTTAGCATAATGTCCTGCGTGTTGTCACACATGACTGCATTTCTTATTTTAAGGCTGAGTAGTGTTCCTTTATATCTATATACTACATTTTCTTTATCCATTCATCCACTGATGGACACCTAGGTTGTCGGCACACTTGTGCCCTGTGTTCTCATTCACAAGTGCTCAGTGCTGTGTGCTGGTGTGTGTGTGCACGTACACACACTTGGGTCCCCTGCTTTGACAACCAGAGACACTCACTGTGAAGGTTGGGTCATGAGCTCTTGGTATAGATAAACTACGAGGTCAAGTTCATCCCTCTCATGAGTGGAATTTAATCTCTTCATTCAGTCCTCAACAAATCCTTGTACGTTTTTTTTACAGATGAGGAAACAGAGGCTTAGGGTCCTGCCTCATGTCTCAAATTTAACACACAGCAGACCTATTAAATTAAATCTATTAAAGCCACTCTTGCATTCTTGCTATGACCACCATCTATGCTGCTGCTTTTTCTTCTTTAAATTAAAAAAAAAAAATTGCTCCTAATCAACATCAGAGAAGGCCCCAAGTTGACCAAACAGAAACCATTTTAATCCCACATCTGTGAATCTGGATGAATCAGTCTGCAATGGTTTCAAGGATCTGATTAAAATTTTTGATGTGTAAGCAGGTGTGAAAGCATAACTTTACGATTTT
>NW_007758938.1:2895-3581 GCF_000696425.1 Galeopterus variegatus | reverse complement strand
GAAACCATTTTAATCCCACATCTGTGAATCTGGATGAATCAGTCTGCAATGGTCTCAAGGATCTGATTAAAATTTTTGATGTGTAAGCAGGTGTGAAAGCATAACTTTACGATTTTCAAAGCTGGGTTGAAAATGTACAAGGTTGTGATATTTTATTCTACATAATATGCTCCACTGAGAATTCCTCAAAGCCTAATGAATTGCACAAATATGTTGTTTCACGTAGGTTAATGCTGCCAACAATAGAGTATCTTTTCTTTCTTCCTAACCTTTCATTCGAATCCCTGTTGTATCTTGTTAATTCAAATATTTCTGTTGCTTTTATCTTTGCTTTGGCAATAAATGTCTTTATGTTGCCTTATTTTAAAGAATATGCATACTTAATTGTTGCTTTGTGTTGCTTTGCCCTCACATGGGGCACCATTTTGTTGCTTTGTGTTGCTTCACCCCCCCCCACAGATTTGTCACCCCACTTCTCCTGGGTGGTGGAGATGCAAAGGATTACTCAAAGCCCATCTCTTCTGAGCAGTGAGAGGCCCCGAAGTGGTTAATCTCCCACCAGAACCCTCAAGAGAGAGGCATTCCTTCCTTGGGAAATTAATGCCAAATTGGCATTCTCTTCCTACATTTATTTTCCAGACCAGGAAGTTACAGGAAAAGAACAAAGGTGGGGTTATAGTTTAACA
>NW_007758938.1:0-314 GCF_000696425.1 Galeopterus variegatus | reverse complement strand
TTGACTCAGCAGGTTGTCAGTATCAACAGTCTGGTCAGTTCTCATCCAGTTGTTTCTACACATTTCCAAGAACCAGTGAGGTCTTCCACTGAAGGCAGACAGAGAACTATTTGATGTCACTTTTTCTGGAAGGAGGAGAGTACATTAGTGATATAATAGCATTCTATGTGGTGGAGAGGACCTGAGGAGAAAGAACCCTCTCCATCATCAAGCATCTCGAGAGCAGATGAAAAACCTGGAAAATGATCATGTAACAGAGCCTTGTAGTTACTGATACATTTTAGGTAAATGTAACTCTAGTGTTAGCAAGTTGT
>NW_007758937.1:6005-6637 GCF_000696425.1 Galeopterus variegatus | reverse complement strand
TTTTTTTTTTTGTCCTTTTTGAGACCAGCCACACCGCGCTCAGCCAGTGAGCACTGTGAGTACACCAGTCATCCCTATATAGGATCCGACCCCGCGGCGGGAGCGCTGCTGCACTCCCAGTGCTGCACCCTCCCAAGTGCGCCACGGGCTCGGCCCATTAGTTCCTTTTTTCTGCTTGTTTTTCCATTAGCTTGCTCTTCTTTTTCTACTTTCTTAAGGTAGAACTTTAGTTTATTGATTTGAAAACTTGTTTTTCAGACATAGGTGTTTAAAGGTATACATTTTTTCTCTAAGCATTGCTTATTTGAATTCCATAAATTTTAATATGCTGGATTTTTTTTATTCCATTAAACATATCTGTAAATTTCCATTGACCCATGGCCTGTTTAGAAGTTTATATTTTGCTTTCCAAATACTTTGTGTCTTTCTAGATTTTGCTCTGTTATGGATCTTTAATTGTGATCAGAGAAGACACTTTATATGATATCAGGATTTTTAAATTGATTAAGACTTGTTTTGCGACAATCTATTCTATCCTGAAGTATATTTCATATGCAGTTAAAAACAATGCGTATTCTGCAGTCATTTGATAGAACGTTCTGTGCGTGTCAGTTAGTTCAAACAGGTAGAAA
>NW_007758937.1:0-898 GCF_000696425.1 Galeopterus variegatus | reverse complement strand
CCTATCTTTAGCCTGCCTGCTACGCAATCAGGTCCCATTTAATTATTCAGTGTATCTCCTTTCCTCCAGGCTATGTGGATTCAATTTTCCTCATATGAGTTTTCTGATAGCAAAAGCAGAAATCTTGAAGAACTGTTTCTTAAACAAAAGATGATTAATGACTTTTAACTGAAAGGGTAGGAATTGTTATGTGTGTCACTGAAAAGACGACAGTCCTGGCTGTGGACCAGAAGATTATGCAGCCTCTAAGAACAACTCTCTCCCCTTTCATAGATCTAGCATCTGGCCTCCAGAGTTCAGGCAGAAAAGGGAAACCAAGGACTGGAGCTGTGATGGTGAAGTAACAGGTATACCTATAGGCCCTGACCCTGGCAACCCCAACAAGTTCCTTCACAGTTCTACAGCTCTGAAAGGCTGACCCTGTTTCCGTTGCTAAGTCCCAGCATGTGGTAACTTGCTCCTCCAATCCCTGGGGAAGGAGTCTAGGGTTGTGGGGTCAACTCTTGGCTGGATTTCAGATACCAGGGAAAGTCTGGGGCTGGATGCTCCTGCGTTGGAGTGAATTGTGTCCCTTCAAAATTCATATGTTCATGCCCTAGCCCCCAATGTGAATGTATTTGGAGTTGGGGCTTTTAGGAGGTAATTGAATATAAATGAGGTCATAGAGTGGGGTTCTAATTTAATAAGATTAGTGGCCTTATAGTTAAAAGAAGAGAGATTTTCTTTCTCTGTCCATATGCACATACCAAGGAAAGGCCATGTGAGGAAACACTGAGAAGGCAGCCATCTGCAAGCCAGGAAGAGAGCCCTTACCAGAACCTGACCGTGCTGGCACCATCATCTTAGATTTCCAGCTTCCAGAATGATGAAAAAGTAAATCTCTGTTCTTTAAGCCACC
>NW_007758936.1:5416-6637 GCF_000696425.1 Galeopterus variegatus | reverse complement strand
GTGTCAACAAGTATGAAATTCACCATTATATTATATATACCACTAAAACTTGAAACCCTATTGTTAACTATGGCACAAGTCCTTAATCATGTAGCAAGATACCAGATTTTTGCTTTGAATTTTCCTTTAGTCCAAGGATGTGTGCGATTTCTCCTGCCTTCAGCTGCCCTGAAATAGGGAATCCCTGGGGACTTAATATAACTTCATCTACTTAAGGGCCTCCTTTCTTTTTTTGAGGTTGCATAAAATATTTTATGGTTGTTTTGCAATAAGACGTGTAAGTTTAGTCATTCCTCCCACAGCAAATATTCGTTTCAAAATAACTTTAACATATGATTTGGCATTGAAATGAAATATTTTTGCATCTTGTTTAAATAGTAATTAAATGCAATAGGTGAAGATCCAATAATGCCTGTAACTCAATTGAAGTAAAGACAATCGTGGCCAAATTCACTCATGCTCAGGCTATGGAAACTATGTTATAAATGCGAACTGCTTATTTCTTATTTCAGGCACTTTAAAATATGAAAACCAAGTACATCGTAGAATCAATAAAATAATAATTACCAAGCACCACTGGTCAGTGACATCAAAGTTCTCTCAATTTCTGTGTGGTCTCCATGTTATTAATGAAGAAATGGCTGCCATATTCTGATAAGACACACGTTTTGAGAAAAGACTCCAGATAAAGATTACAAGAAACTGAGTGAGCTACAACAGAAACACACAGCTTGTCTTCATCATGGATTCAACAGAACACAGCCTTTGGGTGCCTCATCAATATTCAGCACAAATCAGAAAAACAATCTATATATAATGGCCTCCCAGTCCATTCAATCTTGCTGATGGTGACTCTGTGGCTTTATTATATCTACTTCAATTCATACCCACAGCTTGATGTAAGGGTCTATCCATCTCGCCATTCAGAGTTCGACAAACAATCCACTAGACTTAAACTTACCAGCGTTTCGTTTCAGGACACAGCGGGCCCAGCTGCCATCACTCAACCAATCTCCATCACTTTCCTCATCTAATGGATGACATATGGCCACAAAACTAAGAATGACCAGATTTGATGACCTTGACCAAAGATCCCCTGATCACATACTAGAAGAAACTGTCATCTTAAATATATGTAAATGGTGTTTACCTCATCTCTACACAATAGCCAAGGGTTTTAACTAGAAAAGATGATGTATATGCATTAAAATCTTTTCCATC
>NW_007758936.1:3846-4658 GCF_000696425.1 Galeopterus variegatus | reverse complement strand
CACAATAGCCAAGGGTTTTAACTAGAAAAGATGATGTATATGCATTAAAATCTTTTCCATCATTTACATTGTTTTACTTTTTTTCCTTTTTCATTGAAACATATTTGATTCTATATATCTGTGGGGTATATGTGATGCTCAAATCAGCATAATTAGCATATTCAACATTATATAACGTAATCTTTTTTTTTTCCTTTTTGTCTTTTTTACTGACCAGTATGGGATCGCAACCCTCGGTGTCGCGCCCGTACCGGGGACCGGCAACGGGATCGCAACCCTCGGTGTTGCGCCCGCACCACACTCAGCCAGTGAGCGGAACCAGTCACCACATAGGATCCAAACCCTCGGCGGGAGCGCCACCGCGCTCCCAAGCGGCGCACCCTCCAGTGCGCCACCAGGCCGGCCCAACGTAATCGTTTTTTTGAGGCCCTTTACCAATTCCTCTTTTATCCCCCTCCCCCTTTCCCACCTCTGGTAACCCAGTTCTCTTCTTTTGAAAGTTCAATGTATCATTGTGATTGCTTTATCTTTCTTTACTTCTTTGTTTTTTTGTTTTGTTTTGTTTTTTTAACTCCCACTTATGAGTGAGGACGTGCAGTATTTCTCTTTCTGTGCCTGGCTTATTTCACATGACATAATTTTCTCTAAGTTCATCCATGTTGCTGTGAATTGCAGTATTTCATTCTTTTTTATGGCACAGGAGTATTCCACTGTGCATATATATACCACATTTGACTTATTCAGTTGTCTCATGATGGACATTTAGGTTGGTTCCAACTCTTGGCTATTGTAAATAGAGCTGCAATAAACAT
>NW_007758936.1:1666-2731 GCF_000696425.1 Galeopterus variegatus | reverse complement strand
TACTCTCCCTCCAGACTGAACTACCTGGAAATAGAAATGGGAATTTTCCAACCTGGAAATAGTTCTTTACTGAAAACACTGGAGTCATTCTCTTTAGCTAGCCCCGCTGGGCCCACTTCACTGACACGTGCCTAATTAGGGCACATACTGTGGTTGTGGTAGTGGATGGAAACACTAAAAATTAACCTGCCCACAAAATTCCATTCTCAGATGGCATATTTTTGTTTAGTATCTCCCATCACCAAAAAGAAGCCAACCATCTTGGCTTAGGGAATAAAAGCTAAAATAGCAATGAGGTCCTTCAGAACTAACCAGGACCTCATCAACCACATCACCCATAGATGAACTATGACCTCATGAATGGGATCACATTTTTCTTTTAAAAAAATGATACGGGGCCGGCCCGGTGGCGCACTGGATAGTGCGCCGCTTGGGAAGCGCGGCGGCGCTCTCTCAATGAAAATGCTTTCCATCCCTAATGCACACACCATTAACTTGAAAACCCTTTTCAACGGCATCCCTAGAGTTCCTTTCACGGCCTTAATTAAGGAACCTTAAACTTTCAACTTCCACCCTGTTTGACTCAGATGGTATACTACTGAAATAAATTAAATAATTTTATCCGATTAATTGGCTTCATTCCTCCCCCTGTATCCTCCACCCCCCAAAAAAGCAGGAAATCGTAAATGCTAAGCCTCACCAGCAAAGCCTGCTCTGATTACATCTAACCACTCTGCCTGTCCTATTGCAGCTGGGAGTTGGTCCTGTAAAAGCTTGACCGGGCTTTTTTTCCCTCTATTGGTTTCAATGAAGAATAAGGAATTACTCCAAATTTGACATTTTTATACTTGAGAAGAAAGCAAGAGCAATTCTCTCTGCCCTTTCAAGTATAAAAGAAGAGAAAAGAAAAAGAAAATCAAAAAGTTAACAAAATATTAAATCAAATTAAAACTTTAAACCATTTCTGTGATCTTATTAAAAGTTTAAGCTAGTCCGTGGAAGTTTCCAAAACACATTTTAGAAACTACTAATCACCCCTCACTCAGAAAAAAAAAAATTATCTGG
>NW_007758936.1:0-547 GCF_000696425.1 Galeopterus variegatus | reverse complement strand
AAAAAAGTCCTCCCAAGTATATCTGAAAATACCATACATCAGAACAAATCTCTTACTCGTTCTGATTTGGTGTCTAAGACAACGAAGCTCTTCTCCAATTATTAACTGCTTTGGTTTTTAATCTATTCACTACTGGCTTTTCCTTCTTTAGCTGGCTTATAGTCATGGGATCACTATGCCAAGATCAACGTATATTAGTCTAAACAGTCTGATCTGAACCAGACCATGCTTCTGTCAAAGATAACTGAAGAGCAACATTAACTCAAAGAGCATCTGCTCAGTGTTGGGAGGGCACAATGACAGGATATCAAGCTGCCCCCTCCCACCAAAGACACCAATGGAAGCATAGTTAGCACAGGCCTCTTTGATGTACAATACACATTCAACTCTCTAATGTAGCCTCCATCTGGTTTGGGGGTAGTTTTTAATGTGATATTCACCATCTTGAATTCCACCAGCAATAATAAATGCCCACCAAAATTGTAGTACTGATTTAGTTGCGTTTGAAGATAACTTAATAATACCCTTCTTTTGAAGTAGAAAAATC
>NW_007758935.1:5949-6637 GCF_000696425.1 Galeopterus variegatus | reverse complement strand
AACCTATGACTGAATGATTAGGTCTCAAACTCAACAGACTATAGCTGAAAGGCTGTTGTCTGTTTCACTCATGAACATACACCCTTCCCTATGATCTGACATCTTTTCAATATTTTCAGATTTCTCCTATGCATTGTGAGAAATCTGCATCATTATCTATAACCTACTTCATAAAACAAGAGGATAGAATGAAAAACTTTAGGCAAACATTTCATAACATTGAAAATTCATGGTAAGAGGGAACACTTTGTATCATTATTTAATTAAATAGGATTAATATTTCTCCATGTTTGAAACAGGGATCAACCAAACAACTCATTTTTGATTCATCTGCCAATTTATTTATTGTATTTGTATTTCTTTCTGACAACACTTATATTCTAAAACAGAGCAGTGCAATTTTGCTTACTAAATAACAAAATAATAAAATGAAATTGTGTGTGTATGTGTGTGTATTTGCACAAAGTGACCTAGGAGGGAAAGTGGCAACTTCTTTGCTGATGAGGCAAGCATTAATGTTTGTCATTTAAATCTGACCTGTCTATTTGTGACTGAGGGTTTAAAAATGTTTTGCAAGATAGGATATCATCTTACTGCGTTAAAGACACCTATTAGTCATGTCCCAGGCAAATTGGGATTTATGACTCAGACATAATTCTTCCAAGTAAGCCTGATGTTCATAAAAAGG
>NW_007758935.1:0-485 GCF_000696425.1 Galeopterus variegatus | reverse complement strand
AACAGATATGAGGTTGTTGGGAGGGAGGGGGGTGGAAGAAATTTCTAAGCAGAAAAGCATTCGGGAAGCTGCATGGCTATTTGTAACAGGCTATGCTGAGCTATGGTGGCAAAGGCATGACGTAAAGCCAGAATTTGAAAGGGAAGCAGAGCATAAAGATTTGGAAAATTTGCAGTGTGGCCACATGGTAGAGAAGCAGAGAGCATTTTCAGAAGGAAAATTCAATGGTGCTAAGAAGATTAACACAAAAGTAGAGGATTATCAAGAGAAGGAGAGAAAGGCCCTGAAGACTTTGATGAAGCCTCTAGGACCAGCCCTTCCATTTCAGGCCCAAAAGCCTAAAGAGGCAGAACGGTCTTGGGAAACAGGCCTGAGGCATCCTTCACAGGCACGCTGCTCGGGACCACCTCAGGAAGCTGCTTCCAGCAACAGCACCCCAACTGCTTTGGCTGTTCCAACACTGGCTAAATTCACCCCAGGTTGGC
>NW_007758934.1:6066-6637 GCF_000696425.1 Galeopterus variegatus | reverse complement strand
CCTAGTGTGCACAGAGCAGGGAAACGTCCGGATAAGGTGGTGGAGACTTGGCAGAAAACACACACCCTGCGGGCCACCTCTGCAAGGTCCAACAGCCCCACCTAGTGTGCACAGAGCAGGGAAACGTCCGGATAAGGTGGTGGAGACTTGGCAGAAAACACACACCCTGTGGGGCCACCACTGCGTGATCCAGCAGCCAGGGCCAGAGCGCACGGAACAGAGAGAAGTTCTACACGAGAAGTGGAAGCTCACAAGAGACCACACACCCTGTGGTACCATCCCGAGATTCAGCAGCCCAGTAGAGTCCAAGGTGACCAGAGAGGAAGCTCCCCAGAGAATCCCAAGACACGAGGCAAACACACACACAAGACACTAGAGGCCAACTGAGCAGTCACAGAGGTAGCCAAACCAAATTGACAAACACAGCCTAACCTTAGATAGTCAATTGGGTCAAACCTGTGCACTGTGAAACCCCCTGTCAAAATGAATAAGCATCAAAAAAAAGATACCAGAAATACAAAAAACCAAGAAAGTACACCACCAAAAGTTAATAAATCTCAAACTCTAGATC
>NW_007758934.1:4018-5119 GCF_000696425.1 Galeopterus variegatus | reverse complement strand
CAAACAAAAACACTAGCTGCAACCTAAGGAACCAACAAACACAGAAAACAAACAGCAAAACAGAAAGCAAGGAATAAAAGACACCTAAGACAACCAAACAAACAATAAAATGATAGGAATAAATCAACACCTCTCAATAACAACTCTTAATGTAAAAGGCTTAAATTCCCAAACCAAAAGACACAGACTGACTGACTGGATTAGAAAGGAGGACCCAACTATAAGCTGCCTACAAGAGACCCACCTCACCCATAAAGACTCAAATAGACTAAGAGTGAAAGGATGGAAAAAGATCTTCCATGCAAACAGAAAAGAAAAACGAGCTGGAGTAGCTATTCTCATATCTGACAAAATAGACTTTAAACTAAAAACCATAAAAAGAGATAATGAGGGTCACTACATAATGATAAAAGGACTGATGCATCAAGAAGACATAACAATCATAAATACGTGCGCACCCAATGTTGGAACAGCCAGATTTACAAAACGAACTCTATTAGACCTAAAGAAGGAAATAGACACTAATACCATAATAGCAGGGGACCTGAACACCCCACTGTCAATATTGGACAGATCATCTAGGCAAAGAATCAGCAGAGAAATACAAGATCTTAACAACACTCTAGACCAGTTGGACTTGGTGACCAATTGGACATGGCAGATATCTACAGAACATTCCATCCAACAACCTCAGAATATTCATTCTTCTCATCAGCACATGGATCATTCTCCAGGATAGATCACATATTAGGACACAAATCAAGTCTCAACAAATTCAAAAAAATTGGAATTATCCCATGTATTTTCTCAGACCACAATGGATTAAAACTAGAAATCAATAACAAACGAAACTCTGGTAACTATACAAACACATGGAAATTAAACAACATTCTACTTAATAACTTATGGGTCCAAGAAGAAATCAAGTAGGAAATAAAAAAAATTTATTGAAACTAATGAAAATAATGATACATCATACCAAAACCTGTGGGATATTGCAAAAGCAGTATTAAGGGGGAAATTTATTGCATTAAATGCGCACATCAGAAGAATGGAAAGATGGCAAGTGAACAACCTAACACTTCACCTTAAAGAACTAGA
>NW_007758934.1:0-828 GCF_000696425.1 Galeopterus variegatus | reverse complement strand
GGCTCCTCCCCTGAGGAGCTCACACCCTGGTGTGGGAGATAAGGCAAATACACAAATAACCGCAATAACAGGAGGAAGGTGAGAAGTCCAGAGAAAGCCCTATTCAGTGCTACAAAGGCACCCAGAGCGACCGGCAGTCTGCGCCTAGCAGAAATCTGAAAGTCTTCCTGGGCGGGGCAGTGCCAAACAGGGGCTTGAAGTCCTGGCTGATAGACGAGGGTTGCAGAAGACACGCCCCAGCCCAGTACTGAGCACACAGAGTGGGGAGGTGGCCGGCTAAGGAGGCGGAGACTCGGCAGAAAACACACACCCTGAGGGCCACCTCTGCAAGGTCCAACAGCCCCACCTAGTGTGCACAGAGCAGGGAAACGTCCAGATAAGGTGGTGGAGACTCGGCAGAAAACACACACCCTGTGGGGCCACCACTGCGTGATCCAGCAGCCAGGGCCAGAGTGCACAGAACAGAGAGAAGTTCTACACGAGAAGTGGAAGCTCACAAGAGACCACACACCCTGCGGTACCATCCCGAGATTCAGCAGCCCAGTAGAGTCCAAGCTGACCAGAGAGGAAGCTCCCCAGAGAAGCCCAAGACACGAGGCAAACACACACACAAGACACTAGAGGCCAACTGAGCAGTCACAGAGGTAGCCAAACCAAATTGACAAACACAGCCTAACCTTAGATGGTCAATTGGGTCAAACCTGTGCACTGTGAAACCCCCTGCCAAAACGAATAAACATCAAAAAAAAGATACCAGAAATACAAACAACCAAGAAAGTACACCACCAAAAGTTAATAAATCTCAAACTCTAGATCATATAGAACAAG
>NW_007758933.1:6431-6638 GCF_000696425.1 Galeopterus variegatus | reverse complement strand
GTAATTTATAGAGAAATATAATTTATTTGTTAGATTTTGGGAAGTCCACGGTCCAGAGGGTGCCTCTGGTGAGGGCCTTCTTCTGGGTAGGGAGTCTCTGCAGGGTTCTTATGGTGCAGGAAATCATGTGGTGAGAATGGCCTGATCAGGAGAGCTGACCTTCTCCTTACAAAGCCATCAGAACCGCGCCCACTAAACCATCGGCAC
>NW_007758933.1:0-814 GCF_000696425.1 Galeopterus variegatus | reverse complement strand
AGGCAGACACGAGTTAAAGGTGGTGAAGGCAGATGTCACGTGGGTCTACTGCAATAGGGGAGAGAGGCCACCGTGTAGGACTGAGCTCGGTTCTGAATATAGCAGGGTCCGCAGGGGGTTCATAGCCAATGAACACAGTGAGGCGGTAAGTGCGTGGGACATCACTGAGAGGGGACATCAAGGGTAGGAGGCTTCTTGCTAAACTCACCAAACAGGATTCTTGTGAAGGACAGAACACAGACTTAAACATCAAAGGGGAGGGATGAGGATTGGTATATTAGTCCATTTTCTGTTGCTTATACCAGAATCCCTGAAACTGGGTAATTTATAGAGAAATATAATTTATCTCTTAGATTTTGGGAAACTGGGAAGTCCACGGTCCAGAGGGCGCCTCTGGTGAGGGCCTTCTTCTGGGTAGGGAGTCTCTGCAGGGTCCTAGATGGTGCCGGAAATCACGTGGTGAGAATGGCCTGAGCAGGAGAGCTGACCTTCTCCTTACAAAGCCATCAGAACCGCGCCCACTAAACCATCGGCACATTACTCCACAAATGGACCAATCCATTCAGAGGGCACAGTCCTCATGGCCCCTTAAAAGCCCCACTTTTTACCATCACATTGGGGGTTAAGTCCCAACTTGAGCTTGGGGGGACATTCAAACCACAGCAGCCTGATCAGATATCAAGGGTGGGGGGCCCTCTCTAAACTGACCTAGCGGGAGTTTTTGCTAAGACTGTGCTAGGCAGGATGAAGACGGGGTCCAAGGCTGAGGCCTCATGGAAAAGAGGGCCCAGAGGCCCCCGACTGAAGTTTGGTC
>NW_007758932.1:0-6638 GCF_000696425.1 Galeopterus variegatus | reverse complement strand
GGTCCATCACTATTTCCCAAAACCTAGAACAATGCCTAGCACATAGTAGGTACTCAAAAAATATCTCTGAAATGAACAAATGATTGACAAGATTCTCAGTGGATGGCCTCATCTTTGACTCTAACCCCTGTATATTGAGAAAGTCAGTTTCTTGGGGAAACGTCTATATTGCATACTGGTATATGCCCAGTACCTGATATAGAACTGGGTATCTAAGTTTACTGTAATCCTTAATTGTAGATCTACGCGTACAATTGAACACATTTAAAAGTACGCCCGGCGGAACCTAAAACCCACTCAAACCTCCCTAAGACTCATCAGTTACTCTTGGCACTTTAAGATATACTTAGACAGTCATTTAGTACATTAGTTTTTCAACTCTTACCGTAAAATTTGCTCACAAAACTGAAATTTGGAATAAAAAATTGATTCTGGAGCAGTAAAAACACGAGCTGAATGACTTCAAAAAGGCAACAGCAAATGGAAATATTGTCATATAAAAAACTGTCCTCCAAACAACTGCGTCGAAAGGAACCTCATGTTTTACTAAACAAAATCCGAAATTAAAAGCAAAGCAAAAGTAAAGTGGCATTAAGCATTCTTGTCTCATTTCACGCTATGTTCATAATGAAGTCACAGACAAAGAACGTTAGGTAAGGTAGGAACAAATATGAACGCAACCTAGCAGAAACCAAATCAAAAGTGAGTGACCGGGCGACAGGGGCAGATCCTTCAGCACTGAGTTAACAAGGTTACTTCCCGGGTCAGAGTTTTAAGGAGAAACAGAACCGCCCATCACAACACGCACACAGCAAAAACCACCAGTCACCACAGCGAGAAAGACACTCCACAGCGAAGAGCAGCGGCGTCTGTCCCTCAAGAGCCGCAAGCACCACGTGGGAGCGGAACAAGAGGAGAGCCCCAAGAAGGCTGGCTCACCCGGCCAAGAGCCTCGGACACGGAGCGTGTGGCTAATCTCACCGTCCTCCAAATAACTGCGTCGAAAGGAACCTCATGTTTTACTAAACAAAATCCGAAATTAAAAGCAAAGCAAAAGTAAAGTGGCATTAAGCATTCTTGTCTCATTTCACGCTATGTTCATAATGAAGTCACAGACAAAGAACGTTAGGTAAGGTAGGAACAAATATGAACGCAACCTAGCAGAAACCAAATCAAAAGTGAGTGACCGGGCGACAGGGGCAGATCCTTCAGCACTGAGTTAACAAGGTTACTTCCCGGGTCAGAGTTTTAAGGAGAAACAGAACCGCCCATCACAACACGCACACAGCAAAAACCAACAGTCACCACAGCGAGAAAGACACTGCATAGCGAAGAGCAGCGGCGTCTGTCCCCCAAGAGCCGCAAGCACCACGTGGGAGCGGAACAAGAGGAGAGCCCCAAGAAGGCTGGCTCACCCGGCCAAGAGCCTCGGACACGGAGCGTGCGGCTAATCTCACCGAGCGGAATTCAGCCCGGAGCCCGGGCTGGGGCTGAGGCGCACACGACTCCGGCCGCCCCGGGCCTGGAGCCTGCGCCCCCCGCCCCACCCAACCGCCACTGCCCCGCCGGCCCGGCAGCCGAAAGTGGACTCACCTGCCCTCCGCCCAGGCGTACGCCGAGACACCGGCGACCCTCCTCACCGAGCCCGCGACCACCCACGTAATGGTCGTCCCGCGGCACGGCAAGTGCGCGTGCGCGAGGCCCCCAGCAGCCTCACCGCCCGGACCTGCCGTACCGCGCGCCTCTCGGGTTTACGTCTGTTCGCGGCGCGAGGCGAGGGGCGGGGACTCAGAGCCGACTTTGGATTGGTCGTCGCGAAAGGGCGGGGCGGGCAGGAGCCGGTGATTGGTGAGAACGGCGCGTGCCTGAGTTTGAAGCGAGGAAGCGCGCCCGCAGGTCGGGAAGCGGGACTGGGCTGTGCGCCCGGCTGGTGGAGGCCTTCTTGTTTGCTCAGACCTGGAGGTTCCACCTCGGAAGTTCCGGCCAACTTGGAAATAATGCTTCCCTTACTCAGTCTGGAACCCCGAAGCACCGTCAGTCACCTTACGCACAAAGAAACATTGCCGGCGAACCTCCCCCCCCACACTCCCCAGTACGCGTCTGCCCCGCGCGAGCAGATGCGGGCCTTTCCCGCCACTGTTTGGTGGACGCTGGAACATCATGACTTGCCTTCAGCCAGTAAGCCATTCCTCGGAGCCGGGTTTCGTGACAGTTCGCTACACCTGATCGCTTCTTTGTGATGGAGTAGGGTTGGTCTCGGTTGGAAGAAGTGAGATGGGACCTAAGTCTTCCCTAATTAGCTTCCTACTTTCCCCCATCCACCTTAGGCCACAAATCCCATCACCGCCATCTGCTCGGCCCTTAACTACTGAGGCCATAGATGTAACTGTTCCACACCTTTCACTCGAAATTTATCCCCAAAATGTTCCCATACAGTCTTTTATTTCAAAGTTTCTTCCATACAGTCTGAGAGAGAGAAGAGTCCCTCTTTTCCAAAGATAACTCCTCAACTTCATTCAACAATGATTGAATGTTTAAGATGTCGGTGCACTTGGGAAGAGAGATGACAGTTTTTTAAGTCTCCTTCCTTGAGGTTAGCCTGGTGGGAAAAGACATCTGTTAACTTGGTACCTCCTCCAAAGCACTGCTCAGCTGTCATTCCTGGATGCCCTCTCCACTGGTTCCTCTCTCTGCCTATACAAATGCTGTACCTCTCCATCCACACACACACACCCTCCGCCTTGATTCTGCTTTATCACCTAAAGGCCATTCTCTCTCTGCTTCCCTTAATTGCCTCCACCTTTACACCTTACTTTCACCAATTCCATGTTATCTACCTTGGCCCCGAACACTACTTTAAAATTTGCTTTAATTTTTTAGGAATGGCCTCTTAATTGACATCTCCACAGTTCTCTAGAAATCTCTTCTTGAAACCCTTCAGTCTTCATATTTGCAGAGTGTAATTACCCCTATTTTACCTTTGTCCACACTCCATGAGCAAAGATAAGTGGAGAAAATCTCAAGACTTTCTGAATCCTGAAAAAAACTAAGCAAGTACTTAGCTCTAGAGCTGAAAAGATGTATTTGAGTGTAATGAACCACCCTTCTTTCACCCTTGTCTCTGCACAGTGGCCATACATTAGAGGTGAACTGCTGGAATGTCTACATGTTCCAGACTGTTGTTCATCTTGTATCCCTGGCACCCAACTCAATAAACGTCCTTCCTCTGTAACTATCCTCAAGTCACCAAAGCTCTCCCCACAACACTCAACAACCTGATATGAATATATAGTGACATGATCTGCCATGCAATTTATATGCAGGCAGGAGAGCCTGGACTCTGATGCCGGGCTACCTACACCTGAATCTTAGCTCTCCCTCCCTCTTCCTAGCTCTGGAGCCTTGGACAAGTAGCTTTAACCTGCCAGTTACCTCATCTGTAAAACTGAGATAAGTACAGCACTTGCCTCAGAGGCTTACTGGGAGGATTTAAAGAAGTTAACTCATGTATCTAGAAAAGCACTGGCATGTGTAAGTACTCAACAAATGCTAGCTATTACCTTGCATCTCAATACCTAACCTTACTTGCCAACTGAAAAGGAGGAATAGAACTCCCACTGTGGTTTCCAAATCTCCTCAGACATTGAGTAGAGTCTTATGGCCAAGGGTGCCTCCCAGGGAATAAGAGGAGATACCTATCCAGTTAAAAAAAAGTCAGATATCTCCCTTAGTTCCCCTTTACCAATTTTAAGTATGCCTCAGCCACCAAAATCCAAAGCCTTCCAAAATGTGACAAACTTCCAGATTAATCTCCCGCTATTTAGTTCCCTAAATGTACCCTATTCTTACATCAGACTATTACTTTTTTTTTTTTTCCTTTTTGTCTTTTTTCGTGTCCGGCAACGGATCGCAACCCTCAGTGTTGCGCCCGTACCCGACCGGGACTGGCAACGGGATCGCAAACCTCGGTGCTGCGCCCACACCTCGCTCAGCCAGTGAGCGGGAACCGGTCTGTATGTGGGATCCGAACCCTCGGCGGGAGCGCCACCGCACCCCCAAGCGGCGCACTGTAGCAGTGCGCCACCGGGCCGGCCCATCAGACTATTACTTAACATCCTGTTCCAACATACCCCCATCCTCACTCCACCTGTTGAACCCACATCCCTTCCAAATCCTGCCAGCTCAAATAGTCACTCTTTTATGCCTACTGTATAATTTCTACTTTTATTACAAAACTGTTACCTTTTGTAAATTCTGGAAATGCCTTCTCCTACTATAATGAGTTTGTGTGCAGACTACCTTTCTATTTTTTACACAACCATAGTGTTTAGCACAGTATCTTGCACATAGTACCTGCTCCATGTTCACTAAGTTAAATTGGAGAATGGTCGCAAATTATTATCCCATTCTAACCCTAGGTACGTTTATAAAGATTGAAACTTAAAAGACATGAACCCCTTGCTGTGATCCTACATAAGTCTACAAGTCTAAAGCAAGTCCTTTGGGAATTGCTTGAAAAGGATTTTCTGTTTACACTGAAATGCTAACTTAAAGACAAAACATTTTAATGATTACACACAGCAAAACTCAAATGTTCCTTGAATTAAAATTAATAGAATATATTCCATCAGCTCTTTATCCTTCGTAATGTTAAGAAGCTCTGGCAGTATGACACTATTCAAGGAAAGGTGTCCTTGAAAATTGTAATACACATAGTTATAACAATTATGTCACCTATGTGATTAACTAATAGACATGAAATGCTATGCAAAATGCATCTCTCTCTCTCTAATCCTGAGGAGTACATCCTTGACAATTCCTGAGAAAAAGGAGCCCAAAAGAATATTACTAGTCCCACAATTTTAGCCATTTTACCATAATTATTGTCAAATATGTTCTGTTTACTATTTAGATTGAAAGTCACAATCTATCAGTTCTAGATGTTAGTCCACATACTGACTTTCTACCTTTTAAATAAACGTAGTAATTGTTCATCCCCTAATTTATTTGTTTGGAGTTGCTTTTTTGTTTTTGCAACTCGGTAAAAGGACAGTAAGCCTTACCAACTATCTTAAATAAAACTCATTCTATTTTTATAAGGCAAAGGTTTGTGTCTTTTAAAATATATTTTATTAAATAACCTACTTCGATAATAATTATAAAAGTTTTAAACATTAATTCCAAGTAGTAAAAGGCAATTTCCTTTTTTAAAAAAGAAAAGTCCATAATGTTTTGCTGTTTTTTACACAGGAATGCTTTATTTTACATGCAAGTTAGTTGCAACATTAGCCTGTAACATTAAAACATTTCTTAATGTTTCAAAGGCAGGCTGAATTTCATAATGATACACTTCCACATTAACCAGTATGACAAAGCATAAGAAACTTAACATTATGATAACAGTTCAAAATAAAATTTACAAAACAGGCACTTTGAAGTCAGCTACTATGTGTAACTTCCACAGTTAATGTTACTTGTATGTTTCTCATTTCATCAAAGGTGAAGTAAATGTTCCTTTGATGCAGATGCACAAACAGGTTTAAGTTCCAAACATTATATTCCGGTTGTAATACATGCAAGACACACCCTAAATTAGAAGAATCTGAAAGAAAATGAAGAAAAACAAAAAGCAGCCAGGAATGAAAGCATTTACAAGCATTTGAATGAGGCCTTTAAATGTTAAATCAGTGTTTTAAAACCCCTTCATTCTCAGGTAAGGGATTAAGAGGCTGAGAGAGGTATCATCTGCAAGGGTGAGGATACTGGAGGCTGGCAGTGTCAGCATCGCAAGAGTGCTCTACCAGAGGAGGAAGAGGAGGAGGAGGAGGAAGGAGCTGGGTATGACTGGACCATCTCGATCCAGCCCTTGGGGAATCCAGAGGGGTAAAGAAATACCTGAGACAATGGAGACAGGAACAAAACACAAAAACAAAACAAAAACAACAGGGGAAAAAAAAACAAGAAAAAGAGAAAAGTAGTAAATACAAAGAGAACCAAAGAGGAGAAAACACATGCTGGGGGGCGGGGGGGAAGCTTTAGTATATTCATGCCAAAACTAACAAAACATAATAGCACAAATCAAGACCCTTACTCAAAGCAAGATTGCTTAAGCAGGTATAGAAATTTGAAAGAAAGAAATACAGTCTGTTAAACTTAAAATGTCAAAAAAAATTATCAATATGAATGCTACAAAGAAAGACATTAATTTTATAAATTTAGAACATTTTCTCATCTCTCAAAAACACATTTGATGCTATTCTGAAAATTTATAAGTCTAATGAGCTTTATTTTAAGCAATGCTTCATTTATAGCAGCATCAGGCACACATTTTTCGAGTGCATACATGACACTGAGAACCAATTCAAATATACTTTGACACCGTCTGGCTGGCTACTGCAACATACGTAGGAAGAAACACATCATCGAACATACTTTTCTGCAAAAACCCTAGAATAGCTACACAATTTTGAGTAAAAGGATACAAAGAATTATTGTGCCCTACTGTTATTCTTCTGCCATTTTACAACTTACCCATAATACTCATGCATTTTAGCAAACTTAAAGATTTATAGCTTTATCATCAAGGTCAGAGCTTTACAGGATATGAACTAACTGAAACAGCCAACTAAATTAAGAAA
>NW_007758931.1:6063-6638 GCF_000696425.1 Galeopterus variegatus | reverse complement strand
TTCCTATCATTTTATTTTACTGATGTGTTTGGGTCTTAATGTGAAGTAGGTGGTAACATTAGTATTTTTTAAAGCAATATATACTTCTAAAACAAAAATCACTTTTAGACAGAATTACCCTTGGAAGCTTAATAAATCACCCAAAATGCACATCATAGGATACATCAGCTAGTGATAATTCCAAGTGCTACACAACCAAGTTTTCTGCAATACAGATAGTTATTTCTTTAATTACACTCTAAATTACATAGTTGACTTGGGTTTAAAGGACATATTGTGCATGTATTTTGTACAATAATTATAGACAGAGCACAACACTCACATTATCAGAGACAGAAAAAAAAAGAAAATCTTCTGAGTTACAGTGTATGTATTTATCCATGGGGTCATGATGAATTTGATTAACCCAAAGTATTTAAGTAACTCCTTCACATACGTGAACAGTTTAGTTCGGTATTTCTGGTAAGCTGAATGTGTGTGTGTTTGTGTGTTCGTATACATGTGTAGATATGGCATTAGTCCATTTTCTGCTGCTGCTTATAACAGAATACCTGAAACTGGGTAATGTATAAAGA
>NW_007758931.1:0-804 GCF_000696425.1 Galeopterus variegatus | reverse complement strand
GCACCTATAATTTCCTGCAACCCAGATTTTTGTAATAAATGAAAAATTAATACCCATAAGGTTGATTGTCATCTGTCGCTCAATCGCTTCTGAACTTCAGAGGGAAGGATATAGGCTGCTATTGAACCCTAAAAACAGCAACACTCTAAACTATGATTTGAACCAGATTTTCCAGTTGATGAAAGTCAATTTCTACTGACTCTCATTAGATATTCTACATGATATTCTGTAATACAAAAGATTTGGGAAAATTTAAATTGTTATATATATGCTTGTATTAGTCAGGATTGTCCAAAGCGACAGAATCAATAGGATATGTTATAAATATGACATGGTATTTATTAGGGGAATTAGCTCACATGATAGGATGAAAAGTCCCAGGATAGATCATCTGCAAACGGGATACCGGTAGCGTGGCTCAGTCCAAGTCCGAAGGCCTCAAAGCTAGGGAAGCCGATGGTGTCCTTGGTGTAGGCCCCGGAACCCAAAACCAAAGACTCTCGAGCTCTGATGTCCATGGATAGAAGAGAAGAGTGTATCCCAGCTCCAGCGGATAGAGAGAGAGCTTCACCTTTTTTTCTGCCTTTGGTTCTCTCCAGTCCCCCAGCAGATTGTATGGTTCCTGCCCACATTGATGGCGGGTCTTTCCCACCCAGTCCACTCAGGCCGTCATACTAATTTCTGATGGAAACACCCTCACAGACACACTTAAAAAGATAGCTTTACAGGTTTCTCGACATTCTCTATTCTAATCAAGTTAAAACCCAGAATTAACCTTCACAATACTATAGGCTAAACACTGCA
>NW_007758930.1:6030-6638 GCF_000696425.1 Galeopterus variegatus | reverse complement strand
ATCATCTTCTACTCAAAAGGTCCACTGATTACTCTCTTTCTTCTTTCTTCTTGAATTAGTTCATTTTCCATAGAAATCATACCTAAATTACTGAACAGAACTAATTCAAATAAAATTGCCAAATAGATTTTATCTTCTTTTTTCAGTTATGCAATTTTGTTTGCTATGTCTTTAGTACCTCCCTGTAAAACACTTTTCACATTGCATTGTAGTGAACCCTTTCATTATCTGCTTTTCAACTGATTTACATAATTCTTGTGGGCACGAACAATTTATTTATTTTTAAAAGTCTCTGCATTTTGCATGGAATCACAATAGATGAAAATAATAAAAATTATTCAACACATATATGAATGAATCATCTGTTTATTACATATACTGTCCTAATAACCCTGCTTTTAACTCTACTATAAGTAAGCATCTGATAAGTTAGTATTTAGAATTTAATTTCAGTTATTTGTGTTCATGTATGATTCAACAAATTATCAGTAAAAGTTCATTATATGCAAAGCAAAGTATTAGATTCTAATATACAAATGCTATTAAAATATCATTATACCTTACATGAGCTATACATATACATATAAATGGGGAATATATATAACCAA
>NW_007758930.1:0-349 GCF_000696425.1 Galeopterus variegatus | reverse complement strand
CAGGAAAGGAGCAAAAGAGGTCAGAGGAATAAGATATTCTAAGATATTTCTCCAGCCTCAGAACCTTGGACATCAACAGGGCATCTGAGTCTGGTCAGGATTAAAGATTAAAGGTCTAAAATAATGTGTTAAGCCAACCCATATGGAAGCCCTAACCCTGACATTTAGGGTGTATGACTTGGACATTTTTTTACACTATCATATTTCAATTATTTTTATCTTTTTCTTTCTTTCTTTTTTATTTTTTTATTTATTTTTTTCTTTTTTATTTTTTTATTTATTTTTGGTGGCTAGCTGGCATGGGGATCTGAACCCTTGACCTTGGTGTTAGTACACTGTGCTCTAACCA
>NW_007758929.1:6149-6638 GCF_000696425.1 Galeopterus variegatus | reverse complement strand
TTTGTTTGTTTGAGTAGCATTTAAGGAAGCAAGATGAAATAGGTAATCCATACAGAAATAGCAATCTTTTTTTTTTTTTTTAACTTTTGAAAGTCACTGCTCCAAGAAAGATATAATTTAAATCTAAGGCTATTGGCTGCAGTCTGATCAGAATAGATAGATAATACTTTTTCTAGAAGATGAACTCACAACACTGACGTTATGGTATTATGAAGCCAAGGAATTTAAGTCACAAGAACCCATATTCAGGAAGGTTGTGGGAATCCATCTGGCTTGGCCACAACTGGGGCCTGACTAAAGTCAGGAGTCTTCTTAACCTTGCAGGCATTCCTTGGACTTCACTTCCTTTAATCTGACCATCTATTCTGAATATAATAGTATGAGGCCAGATATTTAGGGCCAGTGAGTTAGATATTTATTGAGCACACACTATGTGCATGGTTGAACACTAGACAGTTCCCTTAAGGAATGTATGTTTGGGGCCGAGCC
>NW_007758929.1:0-663 GCF_000696425.1 Galeopterus variegatus | reverse complement strand
GATATCTGGGGAAGGGACTCACAGTAACTGAATATCCTCTGGAGGATCCAGCCTTTAGGAACTTCAGAAAAAGCTTTTCACTGCTTGCTGCTCCCCAGGTGCTCTCAGTATGAAGTTCAACATGGCATATTTTGGGGTATCACTTTCCGAGTCCCAACACTGTAAATGAAAAAGCTTAAACTCTGATCCTTGCTCCACCATTTACTTTTGCAAGTTAGTGAAGCTTCCTAAACCAATTTCCTTATTGTAAAATGAAGCTAGTAATGCTTATTTCACTGACCTGCTGGAAAGAAAATTAGATAGCGAGAGTAAAGTATCAAACACACAGTGGATGCTCAAGTGTCAGATATTACCACCACCACCATTACCACCATCACTACCACCACCACTGCAACTTTCACCACCATCACTACCACCACCACTGCAACTTTCACCACCATCACTACCACCACCACCACCATTACCTCCTTCACCACCACCACCACCACCACTGCCACCTTCACCACCATCACTACTACCACCACCACCATTACCACCTTCTGCACCATCACTACCATTACCACCATTGCCACCTTCACCATCACAACCACCACCATTACTACCACTACCACCACCATTCCACACCACTACACATACACACACACACAAACTCATGCAGCAGAT
>NW_007758928.1:5941-6638 GCF_000696425.1 Galeopterus variegatus | reverse complement strand
CTGATATGGGTGGTTCTTACAAGCTCACTGGGAAACAGCTGTAATGCTGAGGAATCTCTGTGGGGCTTTCAGTACTGTGTATCTCCACATGCAGTACAAGGTAGGTGTCTCTCAAGAGTTGGCCAGGAGCATCAGTCTCACATCTTCCAGTGGGTCTGGCTCCAGTTGTCTTTGGAAAATAGTGTTGGTGCCTCTCTTCTGTCTCTCACCTTCTGTAGGGCCTCTTGGAGGACTCTAACTCAGAACCACACTGGGAAGAAGGTTCTAGGAAATGCATTTCCTTATTTCTCAGTAGATGAAGAGACTTTTACAAGAGGTGGTGGAGACGAAGATTTGACAACAGACATGCAGTTGTTACGCTTTTCTCTTGCTAACCTGTCTTTTGTTATAGGAGTGCCAATCATGACCCTTGTGGTGGATGAGGAAGAGATTCTACTTTTTTGCCCCAACCCTCCTAGCTCTGCAGGTACACCTGTGACTCAGGACCAACACAAATTTTTCTCTGCTATTGATTGGTTAGGAGCAAAAAGCAAAGATATACGGTCATATATGAATTGTTTGATTACAGTTAAAAATGTACTTAGACATTGGGATCTCTAAAAAAGTAATCTGAATTGTGACATACATTCTAGTCTGAGCAGGTAACTACCTACATAGAAAGATTTTAGGGACTTCCTTGGGGAAAATGCCCCTGCTT
>NW_007758928.1:0-417 GCF_000696425.1 Galeopterus variegatus | reverse complement strand
TACCTGGAATTTACTCTTGTGCGTGGTATGAGGTAGAAATTGACTTCCATACTTTTTTCCCTTGTGGACAACTAACTTTCATAGCACCATTTATTGAACAATCCACTTCTGTTAATTAAATTTCCATAGAGCTGTGAGTCTGTTTTGGGGCTCTGTGATCTAATTCTTTGCTGTACTTGTCCATCATGATACCATGCCACACTGTGGTAGTCACTACAGTTTTATGGTCTGTCTTTTCTTGGTAGGCAAATAACCCTTCTTTATTTTGCTTCTGTTTCAAAATTTTCTTAGCTATTCTTGGTCATGTGTACTTTATTTCCTTTTTAGCAGTTTTGTTGAGGTATAATCAATGTGTGTTTTTTTTTTTTTTAAAAAAGATGATCGGTAAGGGGATCTTAACCCTTGACTTGGTGTTGT
>NW_007758927.1:6285-6638 GCF_000696425.1 Galeopterus variegatus | reverse complement strand
ATCAATGCATGGACGGTGCTTAGGAGCTTGGCCAAATTGTGAGGAACTTGGAAGAAGATTGATAAAAAAGATTATGAGGTAAAAAGTATACTTTCACAGAGAACAGCATATGAAGACATACCAAAGAGAATTTATTTAGAGTAAATAATCAGGTAGGCAAGATGCTCCATTCTACAGATGTCAATCAGCATCTTTGCAGACCATCCCCAGGGTTTGCACAATAGGTGCATAAACAAAGTACCATTGGTGTAGGGATGGGAGAAATATATGGGTTTAACAACAAGCACTTCTGCTCACCAAGGCTGGTTATACTAACACCACTGCCAAGTGCTCTACCTGCGAACAAATCAACC
>NW_007758927.1:0-669 GCF_000696425.1 Galeopterus variegatus | reverse complement strand
TTTTTTTTTTTACCTGAGACAGAATCGCACATTACACTTAGTTGTTGTTGCTTTATTTTCCTTTAAAGAGTGATACGCTTTGTAATTAAAGTAGTGAGGAGGGACAGAGGTTTAGAATATGTAGATATTTTGGTCCCCAACTGACTGTCACTGAATGGTTTTAGCATCTATTGCTGATTTTTGTCAGAATCATGAGCCATTATGATGGCTGAAAATAGTAATTTTCTCACTCTATAATTTCTTCTTTATTTGTTAATTGTTATTCTACTATAGTACAGACTTTCCTTTATTGTCCTTTATTTGTTTAGTGTCAGTATTACTCATGGGGTTGGGTATTTAAAAAATGTAATGTGGTGTAATATATTACTGTCATTTTCCAATTTGTATTGTCCCAGGTTTGGCCAGTGGAAGTTCCAAGATATTGGGTCTTTCATCAGAGTTTTGTGTGTGTGTGTGTGTAAATGGTATAGAGGTAGAGTAAGTTGGGAGCAGGGAAGCTAGAGAGATGAATTCTGTTGGCTATTAGGAAAGCGTCCGGTGAGGAAGTGGTATTTGGAGTGAGCTTTGAAAAAATGGTAGAATTTTGACAAAAATGGGGATGGGGGGAATAGAAAGGGAAAGTGCCAGAACAAAGGAAGGCCTGGCAGACTTGGCATTTGGCAGTAATGC
>NW_007758926.1:5880-6638 GCF_000696425.1 Galeopterus variegatus | reverse complement strand
GTGAATCTCTCCCTACCCACTGAGGCTGGGATACACTCTTCTGTCCTGTCCGTGGACATCATTTTGGGTTCCAGGACTTACACCAAGGACAGCATCAGCTTTCCTGGTTTTGAGCCTTCAGACTCAGACTGAGCCACGCTACTGGTATCCAGTTTGCAGACGGCCTATTGTGGGACTTTTCTTCACAATTGCATGAGCTAATTCCTCTAATAAACCCCCTCTCATATATATAACATATTGTATTGATTCTGTCTCTCTGGAGAACCCTGACTAATACAGTAAGTTAAAAATAAAAGGATAGATGAAGATACACCATGCAAACACTGAAGAAAACAGAACTGAAGTGTGCATATTAATATCAGACAGAGCAGACTTCAGAAGAAAAGAGAATTATCAGGGATAAAGACGGACATTCCATAATAATGAAGGTGTCAGTTTGTTGAGAAGACACGACAATCCTAAATGTGTATACACCTAACATCAGAGCTTCAAAATACAGTGAACAAAAACTGAGAGAACTGAAAGAAGCATTCTACAAATCCGCGATTGTAGTTGGAGACTTTAACACTCCTCTGTTAGTAATTGATAAAACTGGTAGAAAGTCAGCAAGTATAGAGAACAGAACAGCACATCAACCAACGGTATGAAACCGGAATCTATAGACACTCCACCCAGTGCGGTAGGATATACTTTCTCTTCAAGTACATGTAAAACATTCACCAAGGTAGACTGTAAGTCAAGCCTTAGCAGGTGTAAAA
>NW_007758926.1:0-502 GCF_000696425.1 Galeopterus variegatus | reverse complement strand
GCGGGAGCGCCACCACACTTCCCAAGCAGCGCACTGTAGCAGTGTGCCACCGGGCCGGCCCAAGGATTTCCTTCTTTTTTACATTTTCTTTTTTCATTCATGCCTTGATGGACATTTAAGTTGTTTCTGAATGGCTGTGTGAGGGAAGTAATGAGGGGTTTGCAGCCATTGGAGGGTCCTGTTGGGATGGCGCAGCTGATGGCACATCCCGAGCAGAGCGCCTTCCTTGAGACCACAAGAAGGCTCTGAAGGGACAAAGGGGCTACAGAGACAATTTAACTCCAAGGCCCTCCAGTTGTATTTCCAGTAGCCACTGCAGAGCATGGAAGTGGAGTTGACACAAGGGAGAAGCCCCACGTGACACCTGAGGGACAGAACTGACTTTCCAAAGCTGAGTCCACCTGTCTTCACCCCCACACCTCATCAGCAAAGTGGCCTGGGCAGTGGGGCCTGGACAGTGGTGGCCAGGTCAGCAGGGACCTGGTCAGCTAGCTGGCCTTTG
>NW_007758925.1:5904-6638 GCF_000696425.1 Galeopterus variegatus | reverse complement strand
GTGCCAAGGGGAGCAGGCAGAACCCACCCAGCTCCTTTCCAACTATGAATCATGCAAATTGCTGGGTCTCCAATGTACATGCCCTTGGTGTCATGGTAACCTTCATCCAGTCCATAGAAGTGATCCTGTTTGTGAGACCATTGATTTAGGTTTTGGACTTTCTACAAGAGTGCTTTCTACACTCAACACTGATAAAATGCTGGAGGATAAGACACCTCCCCCAAAAGGGTAACTCTCATCCTGCCCTCAGGAATACTATGATCACAGATCACACACATGGAAAGTGCTTAGAAGGAAGCACGTTAACTGTAGGAATGTGACAGCAACTGACTAACATATCTCAAAGGTATACCTCATTTTAAGGACATTGACCTCTGGAAAATCAGCTGCAAGATTAATTTTAGTAAACTAAACCAGAGGTAACATACTTTAAAAAAATACATTTATTTAGGTTCCTGTACTATGAGCTGGGTTTACTTAGCTTGTACAAACACTGGGCTTGTCTTTAGCTCAAAATATTTTCTCTGAGTAGCCTGTAATCTTAGCAATTCATTTGAAAGAGGTTTACCTGTTTTCATTAGTCACCATTGTATGTTTACAAATGTTAAAATTCTTTCCATGGACTGTACTAAAATGAGAGTTACTATACTAGGATTTCTCTAACCATGATTGTTGCAGGTGGGTTTCCTTTCTCAGGATGTGCAGACATACGTGTGCTGACGTGCCAAGGAGCG
>NW_007758925.1:0-679 GCF_000696425.1 Galeopterus variegatus | reverse complement strand
TCCTTTTGAAAGTTCAATGAATTATGGGCAATGCTGAATCTTTCTTTCTTTTATTTATATGTTTACTATTTTATACTAGAGAAAAGGAAGCTGAGATGATGTCATAGGAATTTTTCAGTCCAAGAGGGATTATTGTCTAGGAAATGGTAGCCAGCTGTTTTACATCTTCTCAATGACAAAACAAAGGGAAATGGCATGAAATGGAAGCAGGAGAGAATTAAGATAGACACGAAGAACAACTTTCTGAGTGTTAGGGTTAACGGAACCTAGAATGCATTACTGGATGACTACTTGGAACTTCTTTCTGGGTCAGCTACGCTACCCACGCACTGGAGTGTGTTTAGGTGCACTCTCTCTCAGATGCCACAGAACGAGCATGATCACGTGCATGCAGGAGAGTGCAGTGTGGGCTTTGGGGTCATGCTGGTCTAGATTTAAGTCACAGCTATGCTGCAATCTAATAATGTGGGGCTGGCAAATTTCTTAATGTCTTTGGGCTTTTTTTTTTTTAAATCTGTAAAATGAAAGTCACCTTATCCACTGTATAGGTTTAAATAAAATCATGTGTAAAATGCCTAGTTTAGAGCTTAGCATGTAGGAAGCATTCAAAAATGTTGATTCTTGGGCCGGCCCGGTGGCGCACTGCTACAGTGCGCCACTTGGGAGCGCGGTGGCGCTC
>NW_007758924.1:5952-6638 GCF_000696425.1 Galeopterus variegatus | reverse complement strand
TCCAGCTCCATCAGTCACTAGCTATGTGATTTTGGGCCAATTACTTACCTCTCAGTGCCTCGATTTCCTCCACTGTAAAATGGGGATAATAATTTCTATCTCATAGAGCTGAAGTAATTACTTTTAAAACACATATAAAAATGTTCTTTTTTTTCTTAATTTTTATACTGTGTGAAAGTTGTCAGAATCAAAATGGAATCACATGCGTTAAGAGCTCTGTCACACAGAGCTGGGGAATACCATGAAAGGAGGGCTCTCATGCACAAATGCCTGATAACAAGAACTTTCACAAAATACTGCAAAAACCGCAACTTTGCACAAAGACCACTGCAACCACACACACACACACACACACACACACACACACACACACACACACACACACCGAATACTTCTGCAGGGACATCTGCCCAGCAATGACCTGTCCAACCTCGGACTGGCACAAATTATCTTTGTAACCAAGGATAATTATTCCAGAACAGTTATGTAATCCTTCATCACTTTTCCTTTAAAAACTTTTGTTTTCCTTTACCTCCCTGAATAAGCATTTAGTTTACTATGACACCCGTGCACCCACTGCAATGCCCTATTCCCGACTAACAATTATTTCTTTTACAGACCTTCCCTCTGTTTGTTAGTGTAAGGCTGAAAGGGGATCTTCACAGCCTAACTCATAGTGATCGATG
>NW_007758924.1:0-539 GCF_000696425.1 Galeopterus variegatus | reverse complement strand
GCCATCAGCTTTTCTGGATGTCCAGTTTGCAGATGGCAGACTGTAGGATTTCTTAGCCTCCGTAATCATGTGAGCCAATTCCCATAATAAATAGATAGATAGATAGACAGACAGATAGATAATAAATCTCCTATTCTGTTTCCGAAGAGAACCCTGACTAGTACAACCTCTGTAGGCTGCACGCCCCCTCTTCACGGGACACAGGTTCATATCCTTACACTTATGACCTTTCTCACTTGCTTCTCATGAAAATCCACTTTCAACACAATTTCAAAAAAATATATATATATAGATGTGTGTCACATACTCCACCTGCTTACTCATAAGATCAAAACAATTTTGTTGTCTGCGAAACAGGAACCCTGAAGCAGAATTATTGTCACCTTGTGATTTATAAAATTCAGATGATGAAAACACACCAGATAACTACAAGTCACATTTACCAGTCACCTATGTGTGTCCCAAGAATAAAGTTATAAAAAAAATCAGAATGCTTTATAATACAGAATAATTTAATAAATGATAAATGCTATCACTTA
>NW_007758923.1:5939-6638 GCF_000696425.1 Galeopterus variegatus | reverse complement strand
ACTACTAAGTATGGTTGAGTGTCATGGGTCCAGGCCATATAAAAACAAAATTACTTTCAAGGTCATTATACACACACACACACACACACACACACATATTTATAATAGTGTTAAATACAGCATACTTGTTGAATTTAATTTGGTCTGTCAAGAGAATCTCCTAAGCCTTGATTAATATTTAAATGTACATTTAATAAAATGCATTTAATTGTTTAGGCTTGATTGACCTTATGTAAGAGGAGTTATGCCTAAAAGTAAAAGGCACATGAGAATGCCATGCAAGCTACAAGAACCCTAGTATTTTATTTGTATGCTGTTATAAGAGTTTTCAATAGATAAAAATGCATAAATAATTGATAAATAATACTGTAGTTCCCTTTTCTCTTTGGTTTTGTTTTCTGTGGTTTCAGTTACCCAGGGTACAGTACAATAAAATACTTTTTTATTACAGCATATTGTTATTATTGTTCTATTTTACTATTAGTTATTGCTAATCTCTTACTGTGCTTAATTTATAAATTAAACTTTATCATAAGTATGCATGTACAGAAAAAACATAGGATATGTAGGGTTCGGTACAATCCACTGGGGGTCTTAGAACGTATCCCCTGTAGATAAGGGGAACTGCGGTGCTATACTTTGTACCAGACAGTAGTTTGCTCTGCATACAAGATTTTTATTGGCCAAAGACTGACAGAT
>NW_007758923.1:0-562 GCF_000696425.1 Galeopterus variegatus | reverse complement strand
TCTAATTACTTAGCATCTATGATTTCATTGTTAGACTTAATCCTCCATTTTCAAGTTCTCTATGTTTAAACTGTTAACAATATTAATAATGCCAGCATCATCATCATCATCATTGACTGTAAAATGCCATTAGACCTGCGGTTTTCTTTTCCTTTTTTGTTGTATCAGCAGAAACCGTATGAATAAGATCCTGCGTGGAACCTTGAAATAGGAACCTTGAAATATAAAGCAGATGATGCCAAAGGTACACTGATGGATTTGGGCAGAGAATGCAAAGACTATGTATCTCTCTCTTCTGTTCTACATGAAGGCTCCTGCTGAGATGGCACCATAAAACGATAAGGCTCTGCAGACTGTGTTTCAGAAACTATTGTAAATAAAGGATATTTTTTTGGAAGTGTTGTAGACAAGGTATAAAATATTTAAAAACCATATAGAAAACTAGGTACAAAACAATTGATTCTTATTATTTGTCATAGTAACAGTCTATAAATTATCCATAAACACTTAAAGACTCCATATTTAATATATTTTGTTGACTCATTAACGTTAAACACACAGC
>NW_007758922.1:6357-6638 GCF_000696425.1 Galeopterus variegatus | reverse complement strand
GAACTGGTAAAAAGAGAACTGGAAACTGTCAGGGCAGAGGTTGGGGTTTGGGGGTTTTGCATGACAGAAGCATAGGGGGTAGGGAACTGTGGGGAGAGGAGCTGAGTCAGAGTCCTCCGTGGGGAAGTAAGACCACTTTCTGACCAGGAGAAGGGAAGGTCAGCGTGTCCTGCCCAGTGCCTCTGTCCTCTGCCATGGGGTTACGTGCATGTGGCAAAATCTCGATAACCCTGCATATTAAGACATGAGGTCAACAAGTGCCCTGAGAGATGCTGAGGAAG
>NW_007758922.1:0-756 GCF_000696425.1 Galeopterus variegatus | reverse complement strand
GAACTGGTAAAAAGAGAACTGGAAACTGTCAGGGCAGAGGTTGGGGTTTGGGGGTTTTGCAGGACAGAAGCATGGGGGTTTGGGAACTGTGGGGAGAGGAGCTGAGTCAGAGTCCTCCGTGGGGAAGTAAGACCACTTTCTGTCTGGGAGAAGGGAAGGTCAGTGTGTCCTGCCCAGTGCCTCTGTCCTCTGCCATGGGGTTACGTGCATGTGGCAAAAACTCGATAACCCTGCATATTAAGACATGAGGTCGGGCCGGCCCGGTTGTGCACTGCTACAGTGCGCTGCATGGGAAGTGCTGCGGCGCTCCCGCCGAGGGTTTGGATCCCACATACAGACCGGCCGCTCACTGGCTGAGCGAGGTGCGGGCGCAACACCGAGGGTTGCGATCCCGTTGCGATCCCGTTGCCGGTCCCAGTCCAGTGCAGGCGCGACACTGAGGGTTGCGATCCGTTGCCGGCCACGAAAAAAGACAAAAAGGAAAAANCCCTTCCAGGCAAGCAAGCTGCAAACCGGGCTCTGCCTGAAGTTGCTGCCACTGGCAACAAGCCAGCTGGTCCCCCTCATCTGAACCCCACCCCCAGCAGCCCCACTCGAAGGTTACTACTTTACATCAAAGACTCTCCTCAGCAACTAATAAGCAACAGTGGCTCCGGTTAGGAGGACATATGAAATTTGGAAGGCAAAACCGTGGTGGAGGCCTTCATTCTGCTGCAAAGGCCAGCCAGTTAAAATAATTCCATGACTGCATTACTT
>NW_007758921.1:5028-6639 GCF_000696425.1 Galeopterus variegatus | reverse complement strand
AAGAAGGAAGGAAGAAAAGAAAGAAGGAAAGACAGAAAGAAGGAAGGAAGGAAGGAAAGAAGAAGGAAAGAAGGAAAGAAAAAAGAAAGAAGGAAGGAGGAAGGAAAGAAAGAAGGAAGGAAGGGAGGGAGGAAAGAAAGAAAATCCCCAAATCCTGGGTTTTGTAATAAATATTTTGCCTTACAACAGACACTTGGGGCAATGACTAATGCTATCTGTTGAATTCTAATCCCTTCATATGCGAGCATAGTAAAACAAAGGAGAAACTAGGGTATGAAAGAAACAATAAGCAATTAACCTCAATTCTAAGGCTCTGAAGTGAGAACAGTAATTTTTTAAAAACTCACTCCAATGGATTTGCCTTACACAGGCTTATTAAATAAGGTACTAAAATCTAAAATTTTGAAAATATTCAGTAATGCCAAACCTGTTTCAATAGTTTCAGCAAACTTTTCCAATCCTTCAAAAGGCTGGGATCCTTCTCCTTGTTCATCTGTCAGTTTCTGGCTAAGACATTCTTTTGCCAATTGCATACTGCTGGTCATGAAACTTGACCAATACATAGGCTCAGAACCAGTTGCTGCAAAAAGTATGGATTAATCCTAAATAATTCCTCAGAGTTACAACCATGCCATTTCTTAAAATAACACATTTCAAATATAAATTCTCAGTCCCTCACAAGATTTTTAACATCATGATGTTACCCAGGGAAACAATATTCTAGAAATTACTTTTGAGATTCAAACATTACATTATAACTGAGATTAAAAAAAAAAATCACAGATAAAAGTCCAGAGACATGTGCTCTCATTGCATATTATATGTTTACCAAATATTAATTGGCTTATTTATTCAATAAGTATTTAATGGGCATCTAACATGCATGGTGCTGTTCTAAATATTACAGAGCAGGGGTTGACAGCTTGTTCTGTAAAAGGCCAGACAGCAAATATTTTAGACTTTGTGGGCCACATGGTCTACTCACAACTACTCAACTCTCCCACTATAGTGCAAAAGCAGCCATAGAGAGCAAATAAATAAGCATGGTTGAGTTCCAATAAAACTTTATTTAAGCAAACAGGTGACAGGCCCAATTTGGCCTGCAGGCCATAGTGTGCTAACTCTGCTGTAGGAGATAGAAAAATAAATTATGAATTCTACCCTCAGAGAGCCTACAATCTGGTGGAAGAAATAAGATATGACTAAAAGTATTAGTAGGCAACTACTGAATATCAACAGAAAACATTATGAAGTCTAAGAGAAGAGGAAAATTCTTCTAGCTGAAGGAATTAACAGAAAATCTGATAGAAGTAGCAGTGACATAGGCTTTGGAAATTAGTAAAAATGTAGATAAAACAGAAGAGCATCCTTGCAGGAGGAAACACATGAACTGTGAAAAATCCTTTCCAGATCTTCCCTCATGAGGAAATTCTACCACACCTCCTTCCATTATTCCAAACAGACTGACAGAGATTACTAGTTATTGCCTTCCAAAACGGAATTTAAAAGCCCTTTTAATGGAATATCTTAAAAGGGTAAAATATTTAAAAGTCTGATTTTCCCTAGGGAAGTATTACACCTACTTAGCACGGTTAAAAAAATATTCTTGTA
>NW_007758921.1:0-852 GCF_000696425.1 Galeopterus variegatus | reverse complement strand
AAAAAAAAAAAAAAAAAAAAAAAAAAAAAGATATTGTTAAAGGAAATGTTACACTAGAAAGTATTCATTTAATGCAAAAGAAAGCCCATTATCAATTTTAATTTACTCACATTTTTATCTAGAGAAATGATAACTATCAGTAAAATATTTAAGCATAAAATATATAAATTATGAGAGAATTTTACATAAGGAGTAGAATGGACATTTGAGTACAATAGAAAAAGATACGATGTCAAATTTCCAAATATTAATGAAGAGCTTGTTCAAGTATTTTGAAATGGATAATGGTGGGTATTTAGAGTCTAATAAGCAAAAAAAGTTATATTTTTTATAGCAATACTTCCACACAAGTTATCCTCTATAACTATTTAAACTTATAATAAAAAAAATTTTAATCAAATTAAAAATATACAAAGGAATACGGTTTAAAAAAAAATTAAGAGATAATTGAACAAATGTTTAAAGACCACATCTTTAAAACACAGCTTATATTCAGGTCCTAGCTCAGTCACTTACCAGCTGGATGGCTTTGTACAAGTACTTAACTTCCAAGTCTTAACTTCCTCATCCTTAAAATAGGGCTAGTACCTATTTCATAGGGTTATTGTTACTATAAATGAGATAATACATGTAAAGCTACCATCATCGTTCCTGATACCAAGTAAACACTTTTTAAATGTTGGCTATTCTTTATCTTCCACAGTGCTTACCTAATAAATTTTGAGCTTTATTAGGAATTCAAGGTGTGCTTGACAATTAAAGAAAAGCAAACATTACACGTTCCTTTTAATACTTATTTCTATAAGATTAACAGGGAAAAGAATACATCCTTATCAATTTGAACCAAGGCAT
>NW_007758920.1:3198-6639 GCF_000696425.1 Galeopterus variegatus | reverse complement strand
CCAACCACTGCTGGAAGCCCCCGGTTTCCCCTGCCAGAATGAGGGGAGTGCCATGGGCCTCAATCATGTCTCCCTCCTTCCTCCTGTTCCCACCCTATTTCCCTCCCTCTTCCCTCCTTCCCCTCCCCCCAACTGCTCCACAACATAATTTTAGAATGAGGCATGGAGCTGGGGGAAGCCGAATCCAGCCACAACTAGGCAAGTTGCTATCACTGCCCCAGGGCCCCGCCAGGGTCCTGAGGTATGGAGCTGGGAGAAGCTGAACCCAGCTACAACCAGGTAACGAGCACACAAAAAACACCATTTCCACGAGGGTAGCCCACCATAGCCACTGCAATGGCCATGGCTGCCTCAAAAGTGCCAAGTCTCTGTAGTAGCAGCCACAGCCACTGTGCAGATGGCATGACAGACTCTCAACTTCCTTGACACAAAGAGAAACACAAACAGAGACCAAAAAAAAAAAAGAAGAGGTCTTCTCTCTCCACAAAGCACACTCCAGAGTAAGAGAAGAAGCATCTGATTTACAATAATAGGGGAGGACTTGATCACACCTGCCTCAGTACTAGACAGATCATCTAGGCCACAAACCAAAAGAGGAACAGTTAATTTATTGGATGGAGAGAACAAATCTATGGCTATTAGTTGGGGGATGGGGAAGGAAAGAAGGAGAGGGGGAAGGGGAAGAAGGAAGGTGGACTGGATAAGGGGCATAAGGAATAAGTATGATTTGTAGCAATGAATATGCTAATAAAAATAAAAATAAAATTCTCTGTAAATACTAAGGCATATAAATTTTCTCCCAAACTATCAACAGAATATAGAACAAAAGGAAATGTAAGTGAAAGTCATTACATTTCTCATAGATGCAGGATTCACTTAGCTGCAACATTCCAATAAATACTAAAAACTCTAAAATATATTATTTTCCCTTGTATGTTTATTGGCTTACTATTTTGAAAATAGATTCATATTTCAAGAAGAGACAAGATTCAATTTTCAGTGATAATTAAAAAGGTACATTGATTAGGGCCGGCCCGGCGGCGCACTTGGTAGAGTGCGGCACTCCCGCTGAGGGTTAGGATCCCATATAGAGACCGGTCTGCTCACTGGTTGAGCACAGTGCAGGCGCGACACCGAGGGCTGCAATCCCGTTGCCGGTTGCGGTACGGGCGCGACACTGAGGGTTGCGATCCCGTTACCGGTCACGAAAAAAGACAAAAAGGAAAAAAAAAAAAGGTACATTGATTAAAAAAACTGTATAGTGGTAAGTATAAAAGTAAGATAATGTATGTCATCTTAATTTTATTTAAATTTATGTAAATAATGCACTTGTAATTTTAGAAACTCAAAGAAGAATCTATATAAGAACTGAGAAGTTTCCCTGGTGATTATCCATCATCCATAATTTTCACACATGAAATAGACATGCCAACTGTTTCTGCAAATCTCCCTCAACATTTCCAAATGAATATTGCTGCCTATTTTATGCACATGTGGGACTAGTTTAATGCCAATTAGGTAGCTGGCAAAAGCCAGTAGGGAGAGGAAAATGGCAGGGATAGGAATGTCCAAGAAGACAACCAAACAGCCAATGTTAGTGATGAAATTGGCTGATTTTGAATCAAAGAAGACTGAACCAGGCCTGGAGCCAACCAAGCAGTTCAAAGAGATCCCGTGATGTCCTTCAAAGAGGCACACCTGAGGCCTGGGAAATCAGAAATGCCTCAAATCTAGTAACTTGACATTACAGAAGCCTCCAAGAGGCATTCCAACTAAGTTCCTATTTCACTTTAACCCCAATCCACAGAGTCATGGTAACTCAGGACTCTAGAAGAACCCTGAAAACTCAGATGAATTAGAAGGCAACCCAATGATGGTGTAATGAGTATCTGCACCAGGGCGTGGAAACTAACACACTGGAAAGTTTCACACTGTGAAAAGCTAATGCTGATGCTCTAGTCATCCCTGCACTGTATATGTGGCTTCACCAGCTTAAGTTACTAACACTCCATATTTATCTTATTTTACTATTTGAAATGTTACTTTCTACCATATTAATGTTAAAAAACTTTATAAAATATATTAAAATAAAATTTAAAAATCAAATAATTCTACAAGGTTAAACCAGACTAAAATTTAATTTATATTTTTCTTAATATGAATAAAGAAAATGAATCATTTTAACTGTGGACTCACTGATGCCAAATGTCATATAAAAAGATGATTCTTGTCCCATTTCTAACTGGGTTTCAAACGTTTAATAAATGAAAATTATTTAGAGCAGAATGGACCCCAAGGACTTTTTACAAAGCAAGGATAACAGTGGAAAATACGACACTGACAGAGCTTCAAATAGATATAGAAAATAGTATTTTGAATAGTATCTTCAGCTGATAATCCAAAATCAAAAACCTATCCAACGTCATTACTAGTGCCTAAATTATAGTGACACAGCTATCACATATCCTTGGCAAGAAACTTTTCAGAACTGTTACTCAGTTACCTACACCACATGTGACTTGGGTGTCAGACAATAAGAAAACCAGCTTCATTTCCTACCAAGCCCTCCACTGCTATAGTCACACCATTTCTCCTGCTGAATACACGCTCAGCCTGTTCATGCCTCAAAACTTCTAAAATTGATATATTGTCTGTCTGGAACTATCCTCTATCCAAACCCCACATGGCTGTCTCCTTTCCATCACTTAGATCTCTGCTTACATACCACATCTCTGACCATCTGTCTAAAGTAGCAACATACATGTCTATTTTATTTCTCTGTTGCACTGTCTTTCTGGCCCTTATCACTATTTAAAATTATCTTGTTTATTTATTTATTATCTACCTCTCTCCATTAGAATGTTAGTTACATAGAAACAGAGATCTGGCATATTTTTTTCACAGTTCCACTCCAGGGCTCATGCCAGTGGAATGCAATGGGTACACGAAAAACATCTGTTCAATAAGTGAGTGACTTCTCTGTCAGAAAGCCTATACACTTTTCTTACAGAAAAGTTCCTCAGGTCCTTAGTAGCAGCAGGCCACAAGAAAAGGCAGACATTAGAGAAGCAAGAAAATTATAAAACTAGACACAAACACAAAGAGACCAACAGTGTGGGACTACATTGTGAAGGATCAGAGCCCAGGAATCCTGATGTAATGTGATATAATGTACCATAGAATTAGATAAATTTTAAATGATGAACTTGAATCAACAGCTGCCCCAGTTCCCTTACTCTGTTTCATTTTCCTTCATAACAGAGCCCAGGAATCCTGATGTAATGTGATATAATGTACCATAGAATTAGATAAATTTTAAATGAACTTGAATCAACAGCTGCCCCAGTTCCCTTACTCTGTTTCATTTTCCTTCATAACAATTCATCTCCACCTGACATTGTACATATTTACATATTTGTTTATTATGTCTTATCCACTATA
>NW_007758920.1:0-252 GCF_000696425.1 Galeopterus variegatus | reverse complement strand
ATGGGTAGAGACTACCTGAAGATCATATGGATTATAAAGGGCTTTAGGGTTGTTCCTAGGACGACAATATACAAATTCTCCATCATCTTTCAAAGGTTCCTGAGGTTGAAAAAAAAATTAATTTGACTAAATTAGCTAATAAAACAACTGAACAGATTACCCCATAAATTGAAAGAATTTTAAAACAAATCAAAATTTAAACAAAGTAGTATCACTGAGAAAAGCTAACATCAAATTGTGTCTAAACAAAGT
>NW_007758919.1:6179-6639 GCF_000696425.1 Galeopterus variegatus | reverse complement strand
ACACACACACACACACTCCACTCACATAAACGATTTGCATCAAAGTGCTACAGAAATTGCACCCCTCATTCGATGTCTCTGACCCTACCTCTGAACGCACGCCTTGCCCTCCCAGAGCTGTGGAGTATGATGAACTGGGGGCTCCTCCAAGGGAGGAGAGCTGGGGTACAGTCAAGGGCATTTCCACCTTCAGGGTAGAGAGTCCTCATCCTCTCTGTCCTGTGGGATTTCAGAATTGCTGAGGACCAGTGGGTGCTGCGTTCTGCCTAATCTCCCCTTCCTAGGTAGGAGTATTTACTGCTCTTATGCAGCTACTCTCCCTGCAGCACATTTGTATTTGGGTGTGGTGGTGAGATCACAGCTAACTCGCATTTTTAATTCATGGGACTTCATATCAGCAAGAATGGTCTCCAGACTTGATACATTGGCAAGTGTGAGATGCTGAATTTTGGGTGCAACA
>NW_007758919.1:0-502 GCF_000696425.1 Galeopterus variegatus | reverse complement strand
TGAGATTTCAAATCAAAGGATGAAGAACACTAGTGGCATATTTTACTGAGCACCTGCTGAGCCATGCTGGCACTTTGCATCCCCTATCTTTTATATTTTTCCAACCATTCTTAGAGGAATATGTTCCTCCCTGCATTTTACAGGTGAAGAAACTGTGGCCCAGATTGGAAAAATTGCTTGCCTAAGGTTCCATGGCCAGTGAAGTGCCAGAGACCAGTTAATGCACAGATCTTCCCGACTACAAAGTCAGGTTCTCCAACTCACCATTGAACTTTCTTTAATACTGAGAGATGCCTCCCAATGGGCTGGCTAATTATCCTCCTTACGTAATGAGTTCCCCATCACTCTGAGCCGTCAAGCAAAGTCTGGAAATCCTCCTTGTCAGAATGTTGTAAAAGACAATCTTGTTTTGATGATGAAAAAGAGACCAGAGTATATGTGGACCCCTTGCAGCACGAAGACTCAATTTTTTCTTCAAAACCCTTTAACTTTGGCATAGTAA
>NW_007758918.1:6009-6639 GCF_000696425.1 Galeopterus variegatus | reverse complement strand
CCAACAGGCTAGACCAAGCATGTTTTCATGACCATAGCAGAAGAGCAAGCGTACAAGTGGAGACACACTAGCATTATTTAAGCTTCTGCTCGTATTGCATTTGCTAACATCCCATTGGCTAAAGCACGTCATACAAGATCAGAGTGAGATAGCACTACTAAGTTACATGGCAAAAGGTATGAACACAGAAAGGAAGGGTGAAGAATTGGGGCTATTATTACAATCTGTCACAGCATATATATCTCAATTTTATATATTATTAAAGAGACTCAAAGAGATTAAGTAAATTGTCCTGTCTCCTGAACATAGTAAGTGATGGTGCTAAAAAATTAACCCACTTTAATCTGACTCCAGAGCACCTCAAACATTCTGCTAAACATAAATATATGCATGCATATATTTATATTTATATATATTTATAAGTATATTTTATATACTTGTAAATATATATGCTAGTATATATATGCATGTATAAAAACATATGTACACAGAGGTCTATGTATATATAAACATACACACACATATATTATTATGATGTATGCATATATATTTGTGTGTGTGTGTGTGCACATATGTATGAAGATCAAACATACAAATCAAGACTTGTCAAACTATGGCTCACAGACCAAA
>NW_007758918.1:0-262 GCF_000696425.1 Galeopterus variegatus | reverse complement strand
AAATAAAATTAAAACAATAAAAAGGTACTTATATCCAAGAGCAAGGGGTTGGGGTGGGCAAAAGAAACCAAGAAAAGCCCAAGAAGAAGATATCTGACTTGAGGAGCAGGATTTAATATCAGAGGCAGAGGAATGGAACTCTCGGGGTGGTCACAATGAATGCAATGAAACAGAGGCACAAAGACAAGGAAACCTAGAGAGAAGAGTGTTTTGAACGAACAGGGTCTGGTGAAAACAACAAGAAGAAAGGATAATGGAAAAA
>NW_007758917.1:6171-6639 GCF_000696425.1 Galeopterus variegatus | reverse complement strand
TCAGCTCTTTAAGGTCATGAGCTTCCCAAGGGTACCAAGCAGCCAGCCTATTTCCACCGGGGGCAACATTGATTGGATAGGCCTGAGGGGCCACTCCCCCCCACGGGCTGTGGATGGCTGGGGGTTCCCAGTGAGCCATGACAGGAAAAGCCTGCGGCTCTGTGGGGGTGTTTTTAAGGGTGGGCTAGCCTCCTCCACTTCTTCAGGTGCTGCTTTCTCTCCTTCAGCTAAACTCTGGCAGGGTGAATATGCCGGGAGAGGAGGGTACAGGGTAGGGGCATAGGTATCACTCAATAGCTCAGGGCCTTGCATTGGCAGCTTTGTTTCCTTTTTTCTCTCCTCATCAAACTGTGCCCAATCCTTTCCTGCCCCTTTCTGATGCTCGGGACAGAAGCAAAGCTTTAGGACAGAGATGGTTGGGTAGAACCCTAAGGGGGGTTTAGCCCATGACTAATCTCATTCTTTCTG
>NW_007758917.1:0-667 GCF_000696425.1 Galeopterus variegatus | reverse complement strand
TGGAGTTAGTGTGCATGTGCACCAATGTATCTTTTTAGTTTTTGTTGCCATTCTTGTGTTCTTGAGAGAGAGAGAGAGAGAGAGAGATTGAGTTTTGTTGAAGCAGGCAGGCGAGCGTCTGCTTTGGGTGTCCGCCCCACACAGCCATGCTCTCCAACCTGCAGCTCCAAGGACCTTTTGGCTGGTTACCTAGCTCATAGACCTGCATGAAGGGGTCTGGGGACCCAGCCTGGCATATGAAGGGTTTGTGACCCAGACTATGAATGGGCTTGAGGGGTCTGGGAGCTCCAGACCTAGCCCTAGCTCAACAATCAGCCCAGTTGGTGCAGGATTACCCTCAGGTAAAAGAGCCCGACAACTGGCATGGTCATGGATCTAGACAACTGGAGCTGTGAGCAGGATTCTAACGTTAGCAGAGCCCCACACCTGCCCTCGATAGTTACAATGGAGATTAAGTTTTGGGGGTGACATCCAACCCAAGGCACATGTGCTGCCAATTACTTCCCATAGTGGTTGCACCATCGTATTCCCCCAGCCATATATGAGAATCGTAGTTGTTCCATGTCCTCTCCAATACTTGGTATTGTCAGTCTTTTAAATTGCAACCGTTCTACTGGCTGTGTATTGGAACTCCACCATGGTTGTACTTTATATTCCCTAATAAATA
>NW_007758916.1:5948-6639 GCF_000696425.1 Galeopterus variegatus | reverse complement strand
ATGCAGTGTCGGCATCCCTTACCATGACCGAGAAGCCAATGATATGCTGATATTTGGATCTCTAACCGCCTGGTTCTTAAAAGAGGTACAGTTTACTGTATAGTGATACAAAAGAAGAGCAGCACTCCTGCATTCAATGCCCAGCAGTGATCCCATGATCATTAAGTTAAGCAAATTTTGAGATGATGTCATTATTCTGCATCCTAATACATTTTTAAAAGATCAGAGAAAATGCTCAGCATTCCTCAAACTAAACACCAGCCTTTGGAACAGAGTAATAAGAATGCTTCTTACTGCTTACCTCATGTCAGATTTAAATGAAATGACGTATATAAAACACCCGATTATATTGCTTGCCACATAGACGATACTTGATATATATGCAAGAAAAAAGAGAGTATATATCATGCACTATTTACATGAATTCTAGAATCTTGGGAGTAGAAAATACCTTGAAATATTCTGTTTTGTTTATGTACAAGTATTTGTGCAACTGGAATAGCTTTTAGGTATTTTTATTATTTGCTATGGAGTGAAGTGGTATCAGCAGTTGCTACGGAGTCCTTTGCAGAATATTTTATAGACGTGAGAAAGCAAGAGCATTAGACACCAGTTGTTGTGAAACGAGCCACAGCTGCACTCAACTCCTCAGAGCACGGCAGGAGGATTGCTTTGCATCCCTTTCATTAGC
>NW_007758916.1:3818-4290 GCF_000696425.1 Galeopterus variegatus | reverse complement strand
TCTCAGTGCGTTACTAAGTTGCTATTTAATTCCAAGCAAGTTACTAGCATCTTTCTCCCCAATTTCTTATTCTTAAAATAATATATTATTTAAACTGCTTTTGGCTTCAAGGAACACAAAACAAGTAAGATGAACTTAAAACATGGAGTTATTTTTTATTTATGTAAAAAGAAGCTTGCGAGTGGGCAGTCCCAATTGATTCAGCTGTTTTAGGTGGTGTCTTCAAGAATATTATTATTGCTATTATTCATTCATCCATTCAATGACATTTATTGAGTGCCTACCGTGCATTTATTCTATTCGTTTATTAATATTAATACTCATTATTATTAGTAGTATTTATTCTTCTGTGGATATAGAAATAAACTGAACCATTACTGAAAGGTAGGATCTGGGCTTTAAGAACATGCCACTGAATCATATAAAACACTTATCCTTGCTAAATCTACATACTTCATATGTAGACCCCTTT
>NW_007758916.1:0-642 GCF_000696425.1 Galeopterus variegatus | reverse complement strand
ATTCAAGAATTCTACGTGATTACAGCAAAGTGGAAACATCTTTACTTAGGCGGTTAGATAGCAGTCTAGAAGGAGAAATGAAGTAAACAGTGCTTTTTAAATCATAAGTAGTTGTGTATTTTAGTAATAGGTTTAATAAAAAAAATGATGAACTTTTTGTGGTCATAAAATTTTACATAGCTTCGAGGAAAAACAACTTGCACAATACATGATTTTGTTTCTCACAGGTGAAAGGATCAGTATAAGAAAACGTCTGTTTGTTTGTTTTTCACAGTTTGACATAGACAAAGAGGCTGGGGAAAGGCAGATTTACCACCGATATTGCATGGAGCGAGCGTCTGTTCATTGTGCTCACGTGTTCACCACAGTTTCTGAAATAACAGCAATGGAAGCAGAACATATGCTGAAGAGAAAGCCTGGTAATTACTATCTCTGAGTTTACCTGTCTTTCAGTTCCAAATAATCTTAGAGTAGGAGGACTTTGTTTTTCCAGCATAAAGTAGTAGTTAGAGGAAAAAATGCATTCACTATTACCACTCAAATCTTCACACATTGAAATTCTCAATTTCAGTAGGTTTGCAATGAAACCAACACTAAGCTATATCTGGAAAATAGTTCCAGTGCTTGTTGAATAAATGAGCT
>NW_007758915.1:5706-6639 GCF_000696425.1 Galeopterus variegatus | reverse complement strand
TTTCTTCATGTCTATGTAAATGAAACACTTTAAAGATTTTGATTCCACTTTTTTGATTTCTAAGGACCAAATGGATAAAACCAAATGGAAAATGAATAAAAATAAATGGAAATTTTTCAAAATTAGAATTAAAGCATTTACTTCACATCTATCCCAATGACACATTTTCAAACATCGTGTTTAATTCCATGAAGTCATTGTATAAATGAAGAAGCAAATGTATAAAACTCCACTCCTGTTTTTACTTTTCCAGTGGGAAAATGAGGTGAAGAGGTTGTAACGGGCCATGCAGGTAACAGAAGGTAAGGGAACCATAAACTGCTACCTCCTTCTGTTGAATTTTTTGTTGTTGTTCAAGCCAATAAGCTATATTTATGAAATCTATTTTTCTTTACTAAGACTTCCAGATCAAGAAAAATACATAAAGGAAATTAAATCAAAATAGAATCCCTCTGATTTTACTCTACATTTATTACTTTCAATAAGCCATTGACTTAGAAACCTCCCAGTCTCCAATAAATACTAAAAATGACTTTTCGATTCAAAATTACTTGTTGATGTAGATTAAATTATTTTAATATTTTAACTTTTTATACTAAAGCCCAAATAAGGAAGTAAATGGTTTAGTTTAATATAAGTTAAACATCCATTACTATAAACTGTGCCTAGTCATATCTAATTAAAATGGCCAATGGAATAATGTCCACAAGAATGTACTTCTTACTCTGACCCCAATATGTTAGGTCCATCTGTAAAGTAATTTAACTTCCAAAATGGGGATAATGATGTATAGATTCAGAAACAATGACTGAGATTCTCACCCAAAAGAGCTTCAAGGATTTGAAATGACTGCCAATGCATAAATCCAAGGAGACCACACTCCAGAGGATTCACTCCCACACATACGCAGCAAACAAGGATTCCTATATTAGC
>NW_007758915.1:0-415 GCF_000696425.1 Galeopterus variegatus | reverse complement strand
TGAGGGTTGCGATCCGTTGCCGGTCACGAAAAAAGAGACAAAAAGGAAAAAAAAAAAAAGACCCAAAGAATGAGATAGACACTAATACCATGATAGCAGGGGACTTGAACACCCCACTCTCAATACTGGACAGATCATCTACGCAAAGAATCAGCAGAGAAACACAAGATATAAACAACACTTTAGACCAAGTGGACTTGGCAGATATCTACAGAACATTCCATCCAATTACCTCAGAATATTCATTCTTATCATCTGCACATGGAACATGCTCCAGGATATATCACATGTTAGGTCACAAATCAAGTCTCAACAAACTCAAAAAATTGGAATTATTCCATGTATTTTTTCAGGCCACAATGGATTAAAATTAGAAATCAATAACAAATGAAACTCTGGAAACTATACAAACACA
>NW_007758914.1:6088-6639 GCF_000696425.1 Galeopterus variegatus | reverse complement strand
CAGCGGCGCCGGCGGCCCCGGTAGCGCGGCGCCCCCCAGAGGAGGGAAAGTTGGGACCTGGCCGCCAAGGACGCCCCCGGGAGCGTCTGGGAGGCTGCAGGGGAAAGTGAAGCCTCGAGGAGCTGGACGCGGGGAGGCTGGGTCAGCAGGGGCTTCTCTCGCTCCTGCTAAATCTACACGGTCATCCGGCTCCCAAACCCGGGAGGATCCGGCGCAGCCTGGCCAGCAGCGTCAGGACGGATCCCGGTGGCGCTCTGACTGCCCACTTCGCGCTGCGGCTGGTGAGCCCCTGACGTGCGGGTTGCTCGGTTCTTTGGGGATTTTGAGTGGTTCGGTTGGTCAGTTTGTTTCTGCTTTGCCTTTTGACTCATGCGTTCTTGCAACTTTTCTTTCCTCCCTCGATAAGGTATTGCAATGTGAACTGCGTCTCCCCCCAACCCCCCGTCCCATGCACCATCCATCTGAGAGCTTAATTTCGTTTTTTCCTCCTTTGACTACGTTAAAGACTGCTGAGAGCAACAGGAATAAAGACACCCCCCCCCCCCCCCCCT
>NW_007758914.1:0-4634 GCF_000696425.1 Galeopterus variegatus | reverse complement strand
TGTGGGGGGAAATGTCAAATTATTTTCTTTAAGGCTTTTTAATGTGTGATTCTCTCCCCCCTCCACTGCCCCATTTAGGGGCTGACATTTATGTTTATCTGGGTTCCCGGTTTGCAAGAGAAGTATTTTGGTGAAAGGAAAAGATAAGATTGCTTTGAACTGTTATGATACTATTGCTATTCCTTTTACCCAGTGATAGAACAGAGAAACTTCCAAGGTAATGTTACCCCATTAACATTCTGTCAGAATTCATTTTTTGAGATTCTTCCCCGAGGCCCGTAAAGAAATAATGCTACTTCATAACTGTTTCCTGGCAATCACATTAAAAAATGTGTCCTGGAATGCATTATATGTGAATGCATATAAATATTTATCTTGTTCATTTATGGTAATGTAAATATTTAAGTCTGAGAGCTTAAAAACTCTTATTTGCTTATTTGCATGCATGTTTTCCAACATTTAGCAGTGCCAACTATATTTGCCAAATAAGCATCAGCCGTAAATTCATGCTCTGGCACATTTCATATAATAACTCTTCTAAATTGCTCCATGGCGAAGCATCATGAGATTAGCATTTGCTTCATGAGAGAGATTTTTTGTTGTTTTTAACTTTAACGATGTGCTATTTTAGTGGAACAGGTGCTGGGCTCTAGCTGTTTTTATTGAAACCTGCCAAATCATACTCTTTTGTTGGATGGGTTAAGAAATTTAGGACCCACACTGTGGTCCCTGACATGCCAAGTGTAAGTTCAAGGCCATGTATCACTGTTGGAAATCCCCATTTTCAGTGTAAGAGGCAGATGTATGTGATGAACTTTATTTTCTCATTTGCTTATCTCTTAATGTGATTCCTACTTCCCCCTTCTCCACCCCAGGCCTTTCATTACTAGACTTCCTGATAAAGTCTAGCACTCTTCTTGGCTGGTTTGTTTTCCTTCGGAACTATAAATCCTAGTAACTTTCAGACCAGGGATAGGTAGTTCACGTTCGTTTCACCAGTGTTTGTGTGCCTTTTAAGTGCCAGGCATGGTGGTGGAAGTGCCAGGCATGGTGGTGGAAGCTGTGTATATGTGGAATGATATTCCTTTTTGCAAGGTGTTTACGGTTTTAAGACGAGAAGATAGCTGATAACCAGTAATTACAATATGTGTGGTATATGACGTGGGTGTGCACAGGTTCCTATGGATGGAAGCACAGAGTGGGGGAGGTAGCTGACTCACACTTGGGGTCTTGGTGGGGTGGTGGTCCTGGAATGCATCTTAGTGGGTTACCTGAGCTAATTTTGGTTAATAGATAACTAGGTTCAGAAAGAGGGAAAGTACATTTTACACCAGCACTGTCCAAAATATTATTTCAGTATGCAATCTATGAAAAAGTAATATTGAGATATTTGACATTCCCTTTTTCATACTGTCTTCAGAATCTGGTGTGTATTTTACACTTATAGCACATCTCCATTTGAACTAGCTGCCTTCACATACTCAATAGCCACACGTGGACAACACAGCTTTACCACAGGGGTGGATGAAGTAATGAGAAGTCAAATCATTGATTGCCTTGGGAAGCAAGCAAAATAATTTTAACCTCATCCTAAAGACTATGAGGATTTAGTGAAAGAAAGAAATAAGCTATGCTGTGATAGAATCAGATTTGTGTTTTAGACCTATCATTTTGGCAGCAAAGTGTACGCTGGATTAGAGAGAGGCAAAATTGAAAGCAAGATCAGTTAGGAAGCTATTTCTGGTGAGAAATGATGAGGATGTAGAGGAGGAGGTGTATGTATGAGAGATTTAAGAAGTATTAGTAACAGGGCAGGATAAATAATCAGTTTATAGACTTAAGCAAGATTGAAGATTTAGGATGATTTCTATATTTCTGTTGTGAGCTGCTAGGTAGATGGGGCAAGCAGCTAAAGAGAAGACAACCATCTGTGCCAGATAGACCAAGGATGAAAAAGGGAAACCATGAGAGATTTGTCACAGAAGCTGAGAGAGGGGAATGTTTCAAGGACTAGGATTGGTGGACACTGTATCCTGCCATGGAAAGGACAAGTAAGATAAGGACTAAATAAAGGCCCTGAGATGTGGTGATTAAGATGTCTGTTGTAACTTCTGCTAGAGCAGTTAGCTACATTGTAATGCATCGAGGGGGTTGAAGAGTGGATGACAGCTGGAAGTGTAGCTTAATTGAGAGGGATACAGTGTTTTCAACAAAGGACTCTGAAGGAAAGAACATAAGTAGAGGGAGATGCTCGGGATTTAAGGTCTGCCCCTTGCCTCTTTTTTAAAGAAATTGGATCTTGGGCATGCTTATGTGGGACTGGAAAGAAGCAATAGAGGGGTGAAGTTGAAGAAGAGTGTAGTGTGTATGTGTGTGTGTGTGGGGCGGGTGGCAAGTAGGATGGGGGGGAATAGGTGGTAGGTGGTGGTGGAGGTAAGGATTTGGAGACAATAGGAGGGGATGGGATCCAGAGTATAGGTAGAGAAATTGGCCTTGAGTAGGAGGTAGTTCTACTTTTCCAGTGAGTAGAAAGGAAGGAGGTAAAGATGGGTGACAGTGTAAATAAGTTTGTAGCCGACGGGCAGGAAAGAGAAGGAGTTGGGCTGTCCGGTTAGCTCAGTTGGTTAGAGCATGGTGTTATAACACCAAGATCAAGTATTCAGATTCCTGTACAGGTGGCCAGCCACAAAAAAAAAAAAAAAAAAAAAAATAAAAAAAAGAAAAAAAGAAAAGAAAAGAAAAAGAAAAAAGAAAGAGAGGAGTTGATGACTTACTAAGAGTGAAGGGAAGGTGGTGGAATAGGGGTTGTTAAAAAGAGCATGTTAAGTTTATAAGAGCTTCCAAGGAAATGGAAGAGAGAGGCAGGCAGACAGACAGACACATGACTAATAAACTGAAAAAGGATTGTTAAGCATCATTGAGGACTTATTCAAGGTTGTAGTCTTTGGATTTGTAGTGGTACCAATTTGCATGGTGGTTTGAATTTTCTCTAGCAGTCTGAGTATATCTGATGAAACTATTAATTACTCACAAGAACCCTATGAGGTATGTATTGTTACTGTTACTTTCCTTGCTTGATTGATGAACAATTGGGGTTTAAATCCTGGTGGTTCAATTCCAGAGCCCAGGCTGTTCTCCACTGCTGTGCAGATGTCTTTTTGGCAGAGATACCTGAAGGACGGTTGGTTGAGGGAATTTATGATATTGAGAATTGTGACTTTAATGAAGAACTGTGGTTGCCAGGCTGGATCATGAGCAATTGATCCAATTGGGAGAAAGTGAGGGACGTGAAAGACTGAAGGTCAATGGGAAGCCAAAGAGCTAGGCAAAAGCGAGTAATAATACTGGCTTTTATTTACAGAGTATGTACTATGTGCTAGACACTTTAATACCTTGTTTCTAATCCTAATACTAACTCTATGTTATCAAGTGATAGAAACAGGATCCAAAGACCATTCTTTCTTCTCTAAACCCTATTCTTCTCAAGCCAGGTGATAGGATAGAAAATGCAGCAATCATTGTATATTGACAAAAAAAAAAAAAAAAAAAAAAAAGAAAAAGAAAAAAAGAAAAGAAAAGAAAGAGAGGAGTTGATGATATGTCTTCTATCATTTTTGATCACTTACTAAGAGTGAAGGGAAGGTGGTGGAATAGGGGTTGTTAAAAAGAGCATGTTAAGTTTATAAGAGCTTCCAAGGAAATGGAAGAGAGAGGCAGGCAGACAGACAGACACATGACTAATAAACTGAAAAAGGATTGTTAAGCATCATTGAGGACTTATTCAAGGTTGTAGTCTTTGGATTTGTAGTGGTACCAATTTGCATGGTGGTTTGAATTTTCTCTAGCAGTCTGAGTATATCTGATGAAACTATTAATTACTCACAAGAACCCTATGAGGTATGTATTGTTACTGTTACTTTCCTTGCTTGATTGATGAACAATTGGGGTTTAAATCCTGGTGGTTCAATTCCAGAGCCCAGGCTGTTCTCCACTGCTGTGCAGATGTCTTTTTGGCAGAGATACCTGAAGGACGGTTGGTTGAGGGAATTTATGATATTGAGAATTGTGACTTTAATGAAGAACTGTGGTTGCCAGGCTGGATCATGAGCAATTGATCCAATTGGGAGAAAGTGAGGGACGTGAAAGACTGAAGGTCAATGGGAAGCCAAAGAGCTAGGCAAAAGCGAGTAATAATACTGGCTTTTATTTACAGAGTAGGTACTATGTGCTAGACACTTTAATACCTTGTTTCTAATCCTAATACTAACTCTATGTTATCAAGTGATAGAAACAGGATCCAAAGACCATTCTTTCTTCTCTAAACCCTATTCTTCTCAAGCCAGGTGATAGGATAGAAAATGCAGCAATCATTGTATATTGACAAAATAAAAATAAAAAAAATATAAAAAATATAAAAAATAAAAAAAAGAAAAAAAATAAATAAAAGATGTTGAGTGTTTTTTCATAAAAAAAAAAAAAGAAAATGCAGCAATGATGGGAAGTGGTAGAAAGACACTGAGATATTTAACTTAAGATTTCAGAGATATATCATTCATTCAACAAATATTTGTTGAGTATCACGTATGTGCTAGGCATTGTTCTAGTTGCAGATGTTGCAGTAGTGGACCAAACAG
>NW_007758913.1:5996-6640 GCF_000696425.1 Galeopterus variegatus | reverse complement strand
ACTTGTCTTTACATGTTCTTTTGTCTTCCTTATGGTATTTGATATACTTCCGACAATATTCTGTAAACTAATAATATCATGCTGTCTTATTTAGGCTGCTTTTTAAAAATTTAGTCTGAAAGATAAATGCCCAAGTTGTACAAAGAGTATTACTTTTTTCAGAATCCTGTGGAGTCCATTTTTTGTGTCAAAATATTTTATGTTCAGTGTAATTATTCTTATTACTAATGTTATTTTATGATGTTATATGTAGATAAAATTATATAAAACATACAAAAATTTATTTTGTTACCTCAATAAATTGAAAAATATCTATAATGAAAATATTATCTGTCATATATGTGGTTTAAACTATTCATAATTATATGGACATTTATTTTTTAATTTCTGAAAGCAAAATTCAACATTTGTTCTATTTACAAAGGGTTTTATACTTTAAATGCCATTTTCATGTATAAAACTTGATTATGAAAATATTTTAATAATAAAATAATAAAGATGAAGAAGGCTATAAAGAAGAATACAGCAATTTGGAATAATTTATAATTTTAAGAGTAATTATGTTGTCATCTTTTTTTAATTTATTTTTTAACTGACATGTATTGATTATACATATTTATGGGGTACAGAGTTATATTTCAATA
>NW_007758913.1:0-1386 GCF_000696425.1 Galeopterus variegatus | reverse complement strand
TACAGGAGACTTGAAGAGGGACAAGAAGCATATTTTCAACCATGTAACAATGACGGATTCCCAGTCAACTAGAAGACTTTGTCAGGACCTTACTGCTGGTATCATCCAAAAGCCTTACATTGTTCTGCTCAGCTAATTTTAATGTACAAAGCTATATGTTTATAAAGCTTCCACAGATAAACCCAGAGCCATCCAGATATGACTCTTTTCATTAAAAATTAAATTCATGGATTAATGAAATATTTGTCATAGTGATGCTTATAAAGTACCAATAGGAAGGAAACAAATTAAAAGTATACTGTAGACTTTCATCTTAAAACTTAGGGCATATCTTAACAACAGACTATCTATGTATCTCTTGCCACCTATCTACTTACCTATATAATTAGTATTTCTATATGAACTGATGTGAAAAGAAACATGACTCAGTGAAGTGTTCTATGTAACCCTTCCACTTATGTAACTATAAATGATAGATTGGGAAATTAGAAAGATGGATGCATACTTGCCAAGAAAATATTAAAGTACATTTTAAATGTAGCTACATCTGAGAATATTAAGAGAATGTGGACATGGAAGAAATATTTCCCTTCATTGAGTACATTTTCTGTAATATGGACTTTTTAACATGTTTAATGTGCTGTTATTTCACTAAAATAAGCAAAACTCATCAGGGCCCAGATCCTGATTTCTAATACCATTCTCCAATGAAATGAACCAGTTCCATGGAGAAATAGCTGGTTCTAGGGCTGGGGAATGGAAATTCAAAGAACATGGAGCATCTTGCAAAGCCAGAAAGCAAGGAAATATTCAGTAATAAAGGTATTTTAAAGGGACACAGAAGCTTTAAAGGTCATTTTCTGATGTCCAAAGCTGGAAAATTGTGAGCACTAAAATAACTAATATAGTGTTGTATTATAATTCAAAGTATAAAGTAAATACCCATGAGTCAATACTAATACAAATAGGTCAAGATGGAGGACTAGACAGTTCCTAGGATCACTCTCTCCCACAAATCAACTAATTTGCAACTATTGAGAGCAACAACAGGAAGCCCAAAAGCCATGCTGGAACAGGCAGGATCTGTGTGTTATGGAACCCCCAGCCCACCGCCCAGAGAGCCACTGGGCCCACATGCCCAAAGTTAGCTGCACCAGAATAAGCAGGTACCGCAGGACCCCCAGCCCAGGCCAGTCCCTACTGCCCAGAGAGGCCTGAGAGCCACTGGGTCCACATGCCCCAAGCCAGCTGTGCCAGAACAGGGAGGTGCATGGGACCTGCAGCCCAGGCTAGTTCCCAGTGCCCAGAATTCACAGTCCCATCAAGATACAGGCCAGACATCAAGGTGGAATGAGCAGACTATGATACCCCCTGCTACAATGAATA
>NW_007758912.1:0-6640 GCF_000696425.1 Galeopterus variegatus | reverse complement strand
AAAGGCAGAATGAGAGAGGCTAATCTGAGGGATGTGTTCCAACCCACGAATAATAATCACCTCTGGTAAGTGGGACTTTCAAAATGTATCTTCTAGAGATGATTAAATTTTTCATAATATGTGTTGATTTTGTAATTCCTAAAAGAATATGTATTAAATATTATTCTTTACCACTCATCTATTAAGTAATTAAAATGTGTTACTTGGTTTTTAAAGGATTTTATTACAAAGACAAACATTTTTTATAGTCAAATAAGGAATTCTATATGAATTAAGAATAAAATAAAAAGCACAGTTCTTCCACCCAGACAGAATACCTTTGACACGTGGTGTTCATAATTCCAGTCCTCTCCCTTTGAGTGCAGGCATGTGCTTGCTTGTGTGTGTACATGTGTGCGTGTCTGTGTGTGCACAGATGCCATAGGTGAGAGTGCATGTGGATGTCTGGTGGGGAGGATTTCAGGGAGTGAGCTCTTCCATAACCTGATGTCCCCACAGGTGGACATTAGCCAGTCAGTCCTCTTCTTCTCTCCAATTTTCAGCAGTCAATCACAATTCACTGAGCAGCCCTGCTGTTGAACATGGGCCTTTTCCGGTTTCTCATTCCATAATCATGCTGAAGGAAACTTCTACCTCTATACATTTCCGTGTGTTTACAACAGAGCTCTAAAAGTGGAATTTATGGGTCAAAATGTTTTTATTCATGTTTTGAAGGTGTGGGCTGCAGTTTCCAATATCAGAGGTCTCTCTGTCAACTTTGAGCCTTGTCTGGGAATCAAGAGCTGCAGACACTGGGATTGAGACCCCAGGGAGGGAGGGAGGTTGAGGGGGCCAGCATGGAGGAGATCTAGTTACTTGGGAGTGAACCTGGAGCTAGAAATGACTAGCCCCAAGCACCACCCAAGCCTTGCCCCAAGCCCAGTCCCTGGTCCCACCTCTGGTTTTGCCCATTCCCCCAGCTCATGCCCACTTTTGGCTCCTCCCCAGGCCCCACCCATCCTCCAGCCCAGGCCCACCTCTCTCCCCAGGCCTTGCTCATGCCCCAAGCCCAGTCCCTGGTCCCACCTCTGGTTTTGCCCATTCCCCCAGCTCATGCCCACTTGTGGCTCCTCCCCAGGCCCCACCCATCCTCCAGCCCAGGCCCACCTCTCTCCCCAGGCCTTGCTCATGCCCCTGCCCAGGCCCTGCCCATTAACCCTGCCCAGGCCCATCTGTGGCTCCTCCCCAGGCCCCGCCTTGAGCCGCCCCAGCCCTCCTGCTCTATAACCCAGCTTCTGAGCAGCAGCATGCCCCTGCCATCTCGGAGAGAGGAGAGTGGGGGCCTGGTAGCCCCTTCCTGCCAGCTCTCCCTCTGAGCCAGGACCCCTGCCTCCCAGTTAGGAAAGCAGCACATCTAGATGAGGTCAGCGAGTTACAGGGGCGACCTTGCCTATGTTCCATACAAGCGAGGTTCTCAGGACCCACTTGAGCTGGCGTGAGCAGAAAGGGCCTTTACAAAGCACGGTGTAGGGAGAGTGGGGGTCTCACAGAAGCTGCAAGGTCACATCATTGGGCTGGGGGCTTTGGAGTTGAGTACAGTGCCCAACCACACCCCAGGAACCTCCAGCAGTGACCCCTGTACAGTTCCTACACCCCTCTTCCAGCATATTCAGTTTCTTCATGGGAGGGGGCTCTGCTCAATGGGGAGAATGGAGAAAGCCCTCATCTCCTTGAAAGTAAGGTCAGGTGGAGCCCACTTGGTCTGAGGCTGTTGGGCAAGGCCACCCACCGTCAGCAACAGGTTTCTTGCCTGCCCAGAGATGGAGTCCTCTAAGCATAGAACATCAGTCTTCACAGAAAGGAACTTGCCAGGTTCTCCCTGGAGGAAGAGACAGAGAAGACCCTGATCGTACAGGGAGCAGGTGAGATTGAAGAGCAGGAACACAAGGAGGGCTTCCTGGGCTGAGGGAAGTGCTGCCTAATGGTTAGAGATACTGGCTCTGAGGTCATACAGACCCAGTGACCTTGGGGAGACGTTACCCTTCAAGCTTCATTTTCCGAATCTGTGAAATGGGGATAGCAGCCAACTTTATGTGTTATTACAAAGATAAGCTAAATGAGGTTGTACCTGGCACTCTCCCGAACATACTGAGAGTTCAACTGCTAGTAACTCATATAATGAGGACCGATCAAAAGGATCCCACACTGTCCCAATAGGGGGCACATCATTGTGAACTATTATCTCCAAAAATCCATATGGTTTACACTAGGGCTCACGCTTGGTGTTGAACATTCTTTGGGTTTTGAAAAATTTATAATGCATCCACTATTATAATATCATGCAGAATAGTTTCATTGCTCTGAAAATTCCCTGTGTACCACCTGCTGATGTTCCAACTCCTTCTTCCATAACCTGGCAACCATGGATCTTTTTACGGTCTCCATAGATTTCCCTTTTCCAGGATGCCATATTGTTGGAGTCATAGAGTATGTGGCCTTTTCATATTGGCTTCTTTTACTTAGTAGTATGCATATAACACTCCTCCATGTCTTTTCATGGCTCGATAGCTTATTTCTTTTCAGCACTGAATAATATCCCATTATTTAACCATTCACCTACTGAAAGACATCTTGGTTGTTTTCAAGTTTGGGCAGTTATGAATAAACCTGCTATATGCATCTGTGTGAAGGTTTTTGTGTGGACATAGGTTTTCCACTTATTTGGTTAAGTATCAAGGAGTGTAATTGCTGGATCATACGACAGAATATGGTTAGCTTTTTGAGAAATCATCAAACTGACTTCCAAAGTGGCTGTACCATTTTGCACTCCCAATAGAAGTGAATGAGCATTCCTGTTGCTCCACATCCTCATCAGCATTTGGTGTTGTCAGTGTTCTGGATTTTGGCCATACTAATAGGTGTGTTGTGGTATCCCATTGTTTTAATTTGCAACAGGAATTGCAAATGATATATAATGATGAACATCTTTTCTATATGCTTGTTTGCCATCTGTATATCACTGGTGAGGTGGTTTTCAGCTCTTTTGCCCACTTTTTAATTGGGTTATTTTCTTATTGTTGAGTTTTAAGTTTGTATATTTAAGATAACAGTCCTTTATTTGATGTGTCATTTATAAATATTTTCTCCAAGTCTGTGGCTTGTTTTTTCATTCTTTAGACATTGTCTTTTAGCAGAAGGGAAGTTTTTAATTTTAATAAAATCAGCTTATCAATTATCTCTTTTATGGATCGTGCCTTCATGCCTTTGAGGTAGTATTTAAAAAGTCATCATCAAGCACAAAGTTATCTAAATTTTCTCTTATGGTATCTTCCAGAAATTTTATAGTTTTGTGTTTTACATTTAGGTATCCCTTTTGAGCTAATTTTTGTGAGGGTTGGAAAGTTTGTGTTGAGATTCAGTTTTTTGGGGTTTTTTTTTTTGTATGTGGACATCCAATTGTTCCAACATCATTTGTTAAAGAAGACTGATCCCTTTTGAGCTAATTTTTGTGAGGGTTGGAAAGTTTGTGTTGAGATTCAGTTTTTTGGGTTTTTTTTTTTTGTATGTGGACATCCAATTGTTCCAACATCATTTGTTAAAGAAGACTCTGTATGTGCCTTGCTCCTTTGTCAAAGATCAATTGACCATATTTATGGAGGTCTATTTCTGAGCTCTCTATTTTGTTTGATGAATCTATTTACTGAAGATTTCATGAATATCATGCTGTATTCTTGCTTACTGTATTGTTACAGTAAGTCTTGAAGTCAGTTAGTGTCAGCTCTCCAAATTTGTTCATCTCCTTCAATATTGAGTTGTCTATTCTAGGTCTTTTGCCTCGCCACATAAACTTTAGAATAAGTTTGTCAATAGTTACAAAATAACTTGCTAGCATTTTGATGGGATTGTATTGAATCTGTAGATAAATTTGGGAAGATCTGATTTCTTGACAATATTGAGTCCTCCTATTCATGAAAATGAAATAGCTCTTCATTTATTTAATTCTTCTTTGATATCTTTCATTAGTTTAGTAGTTTCCTCACATAGCACTTATACATATTTTGTTAGATTTATACCTAAGTATTTCATTGTTCGGGTATTAGTGTAAATGGCACTGTGCTTCTGATTTAAAGTCTACTTGTTCTTTCCTGGTATATAGGAAAGCGATTGACTTTTGTATATTAACCTTGCATCCTGCAACCTTGCTATAATTGCTTATTAGTTCAAGATTTTTTTTTCAATTCTTTAGGATTTTCTACATATACCATTATGCCACCTGTAAACAAAGACAGTTTTATTTCTTCCATCCAAATATGTATATGTTTTACTTCCTTTTTTTATTTTACTATACTAGCTAAGACTTCCTGTATAATGTTGAAAAAGTGTGGGGAGAGGGGGCACCCTTGCCTTTTTCCTGATGGGAATGATTTTTAGCAGTACATTTCTCAGGAAGCATCCTATCGAATTGGAAAATCAGGGTGGGTATTCAGGAACTTTAGTCTGGAGATTTCTAATGCCTGTGTCTCATGGCCTCATTGACAAATGCACTTGTATGTCATGGTGTACCTCCACAATTTTGTGTCATGTTACAGCATTATGCTGTAGCTGCTAGGATACTGAGGTTTAAGAAATTCTGTTTAATAAACGGTTATTAGTTTATTCTCAGACAATATCTTCCTCCTCTGGTCACTGTCTTCAGTGGAAACTGGAACTTGCTTATTGTAATTATTGTCCTGGTGACTGGCTTTCTGTGTGACACACTTCAGATATGTAAGTTCCTGTTGAGTATCAGATGGCTGGGATGGGAGGAGTCACAGGTAAGAGAGCCTCCCATGGAAGTAGTTGTATGTCTTGTGTGTTTGGGAGATGAAATTATGGAAGATCACAAGTAATTATGATATGAGCTAGGATAAAATAGTAGCATGAGATAAACATAACTGAAATTCAATAACACTAAACAAAAAATTATATAAAATTGTGAAAGGGTAAACCATCATTGAGATGAGCCATGAAGATAAGCAGAATTGATGGATGGAAATGGGGAAACATAACTGAAATTCAATAACACTAAACAAAAAATTATATAAAATTGTGAAAGGGTAAACGATCATTGAGATGAGCCATGAAGATAAGCAGAATTGATGGATGGAAATGGGGAAAAAATCATTCCTTGGTGATTAAACGGTTTTATTTAAAGATTCTCAACATAGAACATGTCATCAAATAATAAATAAGCATGAGGCCAAAATGCACCGGGAATATAATTATTTAAAGTGGACTTTGGTAGTTCCATAGATGGCTCATTCTCGAGGAGAAAAGAAGTTAAGCCTGTGAGGGAGTCATTTAGGTTAGTTGTGTACATCCTCCTGTCCAGTTCTTTCTTGGATATTGTTCACTGAGTATTGATATGGGGGCCTAATCTTCCTGGGGCATCATCTGTACGTGGTTTATTCTACGTTCCCAGCATGGGTGCATGCACTGCATTAACATGCCACCCCTGTTGGGGCTGTGTGCTTGTTCCTGGCTCTTTGTCACTGGTGCCCACAGCCTGACCATTGTTGCCTCAGTAACCCTGGAGCTTTGGAACTGGACCCTTCCCGACCACAGAGCAAAAGTCGTGATTTCACTGCTCACATCCGATGTTTCGAAATGACAATGGAGAGAGGAAGTGCAGAAATAAGGGAACCATTGCACCCTTGCAGCTGGATGGACAAATACACTCAGGAGAGAAAAACTGGGATCACCTGGGGCTGAGAGGGTGCAAACAGACCAGAGAAATGCTAGCAGCCCATGAAACTTCAAACAAGCAACACAGAAAAGGTAAGCCCTGTTCTGCGGGTGGCAGCTATGGAAAGCCTGTTTTGACAGACTCAAGTATTCACGCCCTTCACAACAAAGCACTGAGCCTTTCAATTCTTACTTTGAATTATTCGTTCTGATGACATCACTAACCTGGGGAAAAGCACTAAGTGATTCTGTTTGGTAAAAGGCAAGAAGAAGCCTGTAGACAAGATTTATGACCCCAAGCATGGTCTTTCCTGGCTCTAAGGGTTTAGTTGACTTTTCTCCTCCACACCCAAGGGACCTATCTTCTGCAAAGGTTCCAAAGAAGTCTGCCAATCAGAATCATATATGCCAAAATAAAACTCCTTTTGTCCCCACAAGAGCAGATTTGCTCATATGAATTATGCAGTCGTTGTCTTACTACATGAACAGCTTTAGAAGTCAATAGACTATTTAGAAGTCAGGGATTTGAAAGTGTGCAAAAAGGGAAAAGACTCCAAAAGAGAATATCAGATTTATGAACTTGGAGAAATAGCATTTGGTTGAGCCAGTGAAGACAAGATTATGTAGGGAAACGTGGACTTTTGCACATGAGAAACTGGGAAACTTGATCCGGTTGGTCATTCACCAGTGCCCTAGATGTACCGTATTGTTTAATAAGAGGATAAAAAGGCCAAATTCAGCTCGAGGGAAATACCAGACTTTTGCACATGAGAAACTGGGAAACTTGATCCGGTTGGTCATTCACCAGTGCCCTAGATATACCGTATTGTTTAATAAGAGGATAAAAAGGCCAAATTCAGCTCGAGGGAAATACCGTGATGACTCATGCAACAACATTAGTTTACACAATCTGGATGAGATTAAACTGCCATAAGGG
>NW_007758911.1:6385-6640 GCF_000696425.1 Galeopterus variegatus | reverse complement strand
TTTCCATTTTGATGTAATGAAGTTTGATGACAAGTGCATAGGCTTGGGAGTCAATCCTAGGCTCAAAGTCAGGATCCAGCTATCTTCTGTCCATTTCTTTAACTTCCAGCACCTTAGTTTCTTCATCTATAAATTTGTAATAATAAGACTGACCTTGTGGATTTGCTAAGAAAATTAAATAACACATGAAAAAGAACCTGACATATAGCATGCATTATCAAATAGAATTAATATTACAAATTTAAATCTAAACAT
>NW_007758911.1:0-805 GCF_000696425.1 Galeopterus variegatus | reverse complement strand
TAATAGCCTAAAATGTCAAAATGATCATTTTTCAAAGAATTGTCTCTTTACTTAGACACGCTGTCCAGGAATCTTTTCATGAAGGGTTCTCTCATTACTATGGGACAGCATTCCTTTGCAAACCACTGTAAAGGAAAAGATTATTCATGAGAAACTTCTCATTGTTTACAATACATAAAAGTTTCCATATAATTGTGAAGAATACTGCAAAAGAATACATTTCTATTTATCTCTAATTAACATGGAAGAAACTGTATTTACATGGTACTTCTATTTTTTCCATTTTGATGTAATGAAGTTTGATGACAAGTGCATAGGCTTGGGAGTCAATCCTAGGTTCAAAGTCAGGATCCAGCTATCTACTGTCCATATTTATTTAACTTCCAGCACCTTAGTTTCTTCATCTATAAATTGGTAATAATAAGACTGACCTTGTAGGTTTGCTAAGAATATTAAATAACACATGAAAAGCAACCTGACATATATCATGCATTATCAAGTAGAATTAATATTACCAATTTATATCTAAACATTGCATATTTATAATCATTTACATTACCTTTCAAAATTTTTAGAAATACTTATAAGAGTACAAGCTTACAGAACTCTGGTTAGGTCTATCAATTAATTCATGGACTTCTTTACATCAACATTATAACTTTTATGTAAAATTAAACAAATAAAAATGAAACTGTATATGTAAACTAAGGCTTTAATAAAAATGGTTTGGTATTAGGAGGGATTATGTGAAGAGAAATACAATCAATAACTCAAATTGTCACTGTCTCAGGCATGTGCTCCAGAA
>NW_007758910.1:4896-6640 GCF_000696425.1 Galeopterus variegatus | reverse complement strand
GGGGAAAGAAAATATTCTCAGTGATGTGAAGGCTCCAGCCTGATCACTCATCTCTGGTCCTAAATGAGCACAGGCCGTGACCTGAGCCACCCAGGGAGGGCAGCCTTTCTGCCCAGCAGTATCTCCCACACAGGGTCCAGCACTCGATCATGCCAGCACCTTCAGGACAGTCCCCATGGTTTATGAGAGAGTGCTTTTAATGGTTATTTAGTGAGTGCCCGGGGCACCCAATCTTGGGAGAGAGAGGCACAAGGACACCATTCTGCAGCACCAGCACCTGCCTACAGTGCCTGGGTCAGCCCTGGGTCTCAGAGCAGATGATGCAGGAACAGGCACTGCAGGGCCTGGTGGGGGAAGGCAATGTGCTCGGTCAGGAGGTGGCTGGACATGCACCCAACAGAGCTCATTTCCCAGAGGAGCTCAGCTGTGAACTGAACACAGCCCAGCACGTGGCCTGTGTGCCTCACGTGCCCATTTACCGAGAGGGTAGGAGACACAAGGCCTCCCTTTGGGGAACCTGGGTTATCAAACCTGATGAGGGAGATGAAAGCCCTGGGGAGGTCGAGGCTCTCATTCTAGAGGAAATAAAGTTATGGAGATACACAGGTGTGTATTCAGGTCAGGGAATGTGCCACCTGCTCCCTGAATGTCAACCTGGTGGGAAGGTGGGGAGGAAACCAGCATTGATGGAGCCTGGCTCAAGTCAGGGAAGCTGGGGGCTCCCTGCGTTGTCTTCACAGGTCCTCACGATGATCTCCAGTAATGGAAGGCATAGGTCCCCTTGTGGGAGAAGAATCCTCTGAGGCTGGCAGAGATTAAGTATTTTGCTTTATTTCTTTAGGGGGCAAATATAAAATGACCACCGACAAGTGGCTGGACCTCTCCCTGCAGGCACGAGAATTGTGTGAATGACGGGAATGAAGCCTCTACTTCCGGGAACTTAAATTCCAGGAGCAGAGATGGGCCGTGATCACGTGTAGGAATGAACAGACAAGGTGACCCTGGAGTGACAAGCGCTCTAGAGAGCCTACCCCAGGCGTGGAGCGTGGCATCGAGTGGGCAGGAGGCCCCCCTCTGAAGCTTGAAGTTCCCCGCAGTGACCCCACACACCCACTCCGATGAGTCCCCTGTGGACGGCTCACCTGTGAGTGCACACCTGAGGTGGTGCCAACACCGAACGACATTATGTGTCTTTTATTCTCTGGGTGGCACTTCATCAGATCCCAAAAACACCGATGTTCCACCTTCCCGGATGCAGAATTGCCCACCCCTGATGGGGTCGGGACGTGGATTGTGCCAAGTGCTCATGGCCACCAGCCAAGGGGCTATAAGGGGCGTTGTGTGAGGAGCCGGCACAGCCTCCTCCTGACGCCTCAGGTGACCAGCCAGCGGCTGTGACCACAGATCCCTGGAGATGGAGACCTTGCTCCTGACCGTTGTGCTGGGTCTGGTCGCTGCCCTGCAGGCCCAGGACCCCCTGTCCTTCACCTCGGAGGAGCAGGATGTGAGGCTGGGCCGGTGGGTGGGTGTAGGAGAAAGGCCATGGGGCCTGATTTAGGAGACATCATTTAAGGTTGGGGTTCCGACCCTGCACTCATGGCCTGGAGTGGTCAGAGGACGGACAGGGGATTCTGTTATTCTGCCAGCAGACACGGCCCCTCTGGTGACATAGGGTGGGAGCAGGGCAGCAGGTTTGGCTCAGGGGTCCTACTGCACTGACACCCAGAGCCAAAGGCCTTGCAGG
>NW_007758910.1:2799-4054 GCF_000696425.1 Galeopterus variegatus | reverse complement strand
TCTGTTGCGCCAAGGGGCTATAAGGGGCATCGTGCGAGGAGCTGGCACAGCCTCCTCCTGACACCTCAGGTGACCAGTCGGCAGTCGTGACCACAGATCCCTGGAGATGGAGACCCTGTTCCTGACCGTTGTGCTGGGTCTGGTCGCTGCCCTGCAGGCCCAGGACCCCCTGTCCTTCACCTCGGAGGAGCAGGATGTGAGGCTGGGCCGGCGGGTGGGTGTAGGAGAAAGGCCGTGGGGCCTGTTTTAGGAGACACCATTTAAGGTTTGGGTTCCGACCCTGCGCTCCTGGTGTGGAGTGGTCAGAGGACAGACAGGGGATTCTGTTATTCTGCCAGCAGACACGGCCCCTCTGGTGGCACAGGGCGGGAGCAGGGCAGCAGGTTTGGCTCAGGGGTCCTACTGCACTGACACCCAGAGCCAAAGGCCTTGCAGGGCAGGGTCCTCTGGAGTGAGGGCGCACCCGGTACCGGGCCCAGTCCCAGCAGAAAGTGGTTCCGTGGGGTGGCAGACATCTTCTGTCTCCATTGGGGGCCTGGGGTCACGAGTTCTGGGCTCGCTCTAACTGAGCACAGAGGTGCGGATGTGCGGGAACCCCGCCTGCCTTTGGGGGCTGCAGCCGGGGCCCCAGGGTGTGTGGTCACGGCTGCAGCCCATGTGCAGGGGACATAGAGGAGAGTCTGGGCTGGGTCTGAGGAGGACGCACGCCTCAGCCTGTTCCAGCTCACAGGGACCTGGTACGTGAAGGCCATAGTGACTGACTGGGAAGTGCCAGAGGGGAAGAGGCCCAGCAAGATGTCACCTGTGACAGTGACAGCCCTGGAAGGTGGGGACTTGGAGGCCACATTCACCGTCATGTGAGTGTCACCCCCTACTGGCCCCTCAAGTCCTCTTATCTCCCCCTCCCCCATCTAAGTTTTGGGTGTTGGTGTAAAAGGACCCCCTGACTTTGTGCAGAATCGTTCCCAGGTGGCATCCTAGAGCTCAGCTGGGGGGCACATTATCGGGCTCATGGGTTCAGGGCCGACGTACCAGGTGAGCTGAGGCCGGATCAGGAGTGTCTCAGAGTCACTGCCACATGACTCCTATTTTCCAGGAAGGAGGGTCAGTGCCACCAGAAGAAAGTCCTGATGCAGAAAACCGAGGAGCCGGGCAAATACAGCACCTGTGAGTCCTGGGCGGCGGTCCCCAGCCCACCTGCAGGGCAGGGCATCTCCTGCACAGTCTTTCTGCCTAAGGGTCCCGGCCTCATCCA
>NW_007758910.1:0-1509 GCF_000696425.1 Galeopterus variegatus | reverse complement strand
TGCTTCCTGGGGTCTAGGGTGTCAGAGGGAGCGTCCTGACAGTGGCCTCCATGGGGTAGGGACCCTCCAGGGGGGGAGGGCAGCCAGTGCCTTCAGGACACGATGTCGTTCCAGGTCAGGGGCATGACTCAGAAAGGCAGCCTCCAGAGCCTCCTGGGTCCCCTGAGTTTGCTCAGTGATTTGGGGTGTCCCCACTGCTCTCCTTCCTGGGGTCTTGTCAGCCGGGCATCAGCCATCTCCTCTGTCATCTGTCCCCATCCTGGAGCTCTACGTCCACTCTGTGGCCTCCTCACCTGCCCTCGGCTACCCCATGGTGAAGCCCCCAATGCAGGGTGGTGGCCGTCTCCTCACGTCATTGGCTCCCTGCAGAGCCTTGCAGCTGTCCCCCACTCGGCTCACCTGCCCAACTCTCCCACAGGTAGGAGTCCCGACGTGAACCCAGACGCCCTGGAAGAGTTTAAGAAATTCATACGGTGCAAGGGATTCCTGGAGGACAACATTTTCATACCCACGTGGATGGGTGAGAGGACGGCTCTGCCCACATCCCCCTTGTGTCCCCCTCTTCCTTCTGTGGGGGAAATGGCATCACAGTGACATGTCACAGTGGTGCTCAGGCCCTGCCATGGGTCTTGGTTGTCGAGGGTCTGAGCTGTGGGCAGTGATGGGGTCTGGGCTGGTGACCAGGGCATCCTCTCACCTCTGGGTTTTTATTCCTTCAGAAAGCTGCGTTCCCTGGGGAGATTAGGGTAAGTGACTCTTTGGGAGGATGTTGGAAAATGCTGGGTTCATGGAGTTCAAGTGTCTGTCTGCTCTGTCCACCTCCTATCCCACACAGGCAGGAGAGACCCTACCTGGCTGTCACCTCAGGAATCTGACCTGAGTGTGACTCCTGGGACATGTGGAGATTCCTTTCCTTTACATGTGTGCCGAAACCCAGGAAGGAGTTTACCCTGCACCAGGGGACTCTTTCCTCGGACCTCCTCGGACTCCTCCGTGGCCCCCAGGATTGACGGTCTGCCCCCGTCTATTTTCTCAGGCTCTGACTTCCTTCACCCACCACCGGCTCATCCGTTAGGTAAGCCCCCTTTTCCTTTTGTCAGGCTTGTAGATTATTTAGACCTTCACCGTAATCATATTCCCCCGGGCCCCAGAGGCTAAGCCCCCATTCCTCTCTCTTTCTGTCACTCTTATTAACCTTCCTCCTACCGGGTCCAGGACCCCTGCCGTCCAGTAAACCCAAGCGCACTAGTTGCCTCCGGGAAGCGAGAGTCTAGGTGATGACCTACACCCCCTTCCTTCCTGGGTCCTCAAGGATGAACCCATCTCATGGGAACGGCACGACTCATTGGCGATGCCCTCTGAACTCCTTCCCTCTCATCTGGCTGGAGGGCTCATACTAATCCTCCTCCTTTTAAACCTTCTCTCTCTCTCTCTCTCTCTCTCTCTATTCCTCTTCAGAATGGGAGCTTCCGCCTCCTCCCTCCAGGGTGATTCACCCTTACAATGTCT
>NW_007758909.1:6224-6640 GCF_000696425.1 Galeopterus variegatus | reverse complement strand
TATGATAATATTATGTAAAACAATATGGGAAAAGAACAGTGAGAGAGAAACTAAATTTATCCCAGAGAATAGATGATGACAGGATAAATGTATTACATTTTTTGGATGCTATCATTTTGAAAACTTACTTCGAGAACAACGTTTTAGATAATATTTGTGTATTCAAAAATTCCTTTTGGTAAATGTTTTGGTTATTTTCTTATTTAATATTGCAATTTTAGTTTTAGGTTGACTCTTTGTAGTTGAGTAGATATTTCTTTCTCTCAATTCCTATCTATATGTATTGGTATGTATACAACATCCAAACATACATAAAGAGATCTTATTTTGTGATGACCTAGAGTCAATACATTGATGGGCCAAAGATCTCTTACTCAATACTTATGTAGCTCTTTTAGCCCCTTAAGTAAAAAGAC
>NW_007758909.1:0-2023 GCF_000696425.1 Galeopterus variegatus | reverse complement strand
CAGTATGAAGGAGGGAATTCTCAGTAGGAGAAATGAAAAAAGTAAATGTCTGGAGGTGAAAAAGTAAAAGTAACCAGGGAATAGTAAAGAGATTAGATTGACAGGAATTAATAAAACTTGTTGAGAAGCAGAAGATAAAGCTAGTTCACTAAGTGAAGTCTAGATTTTGGAGGACTTTGAGGACAGGAAAAGGAGACAATGAAGGTTTTAATTAGTTGGATGCCATTGCACATTTCACAGTTGGGCTACCATTATGAAAGTGGCATTTTGGAAAGATATATCTGTAAGAGTATAGGCTGGATTGGAGAGAAGCTGATTTTAGAATCAGAGTCCAGTTAATAGGTCTATTCAGAGCAGTAAAAATCTAAGTTGTATTTCTTTATGAGATATTACATTATTCTAATCTTGATACTTTATGCCTTTACATATGATTCCCCATGTTATGGTCATATGTCTAAATTTATGATGGTAAGTTCCTAAAAATAGAACCAAATCAAACACCAAAGTGCCATCCATTGCAGGTACCAAAAGAAGAAGATTTCTTGTTTGTTCTATCCAATTTTTTATTTATTTTTATTTTTATCTTTATTTTTATTTTGGGAGATCTGGCCTACCAAAATTTCAACAAAGTTTCTTTGGTCCAATGTGGCCCTGGGGAGTGCAAAAAAGATAGGTTATCCCTGATTTTGAAAGTTTGAACAATCTGAAAGGCAAGTAGTAGAGACATTTCCCCACAGGTTCTTTTCGTTTTACTAACACTTCTCAAAAGAAGCGAGGCAGTGGTACTGGGTGTGCCACAGCATTTAGTGCAGAGAGCCAGGGATGCTATGTGAGGGATACTCCTACTAAACCAATGGTCGATTGCCACAATTCAGCAGTATCCTACTGAGAAACACTTAGTAATTAAGCAATTTTGAGTGTGGGCTTGGAATGAAGCAGATCTGGTATTTTTTTTTTTAAGGTACTGATCTTGTTCGTATTTAAAATTTTGGTATTTTGTTTATTGTGGTGTTTTTGCATTAATTTAGATTTTGGTAATTTTACATTAAAATGTGACTATGTAAGTTTTGTGGCATGTCTTTTCTATTTATTTATTTATTATGAATATTCATGAGAAACAAAGCTGATTGTCCCCCCTCCTGCCCATGATCTGGTACTGAGTTCAAGGTATACTACAATTCCTGTGTTATCTTGGACAGCTGACATAATCCCTGTAAGCCTCAGTTTAAGTTTTTTGTTAAAGAGAACAGAAATAATACTTACTCACAGAAGATTTCTGAGAGTCAGACAGTATATTGTCCTAAATGATTTAGTTTAGTACCTGAAACATAGTAAATAGCTAAGAAAAATTATCAATGTTAATGTCCATTTAGTGGCTGTAAAATCCCTAAATTGAGTCCAAATCTTCCAGTACTACTGAACCTTCAGATTTCTTCCAGGCTGATTCTACTCTAAATGGCCAACTATATGCAGAGATAGTGATTATGCAGGTCAATTACTGAGCATCAGTGTTCATTCCTGCATTAGGTCAGACCCCACTAGTCCCACCAGTTTTCACTTGTCATCAAAAAAATCCTTGGGAGTTGAAATTCTTCGGTCTCTTCTCCGTTGTAACTACATGCTATTTAATCACCTAACATTGTTGTCTTTGTGCCCAAAGGATATCTGACATAAACCACACTAATCAAAAGCTCTCCTTTTATTCGATATTTCTGCTCTCAATCCCCATATACTCTTTTACCCTGTTAAACTTAGTTTGTTCTTGTAGAAATCTTAAGTACCTCTTATGTCTATATTCCTTCATTCATTTGTTCATTATCCATCCCAGCAAATATTTATTGGACACCAGATATTTGCCAGATATCATTCTAGACATCAAGGGTACAGCACTCTAAAAAAGAGATATCGTGTCTGTACTCATCCAGCATTCATCCCAGTGGAAGAAGCAGACAAGGAAAAGCAGGCCAAGTAAACAAATTAATATGTGGAAATTTCAGAGAGGCAAAAACATGGTCAAAGAACT
>NW_007758908.1:5809-6640 GCF_000696425.1 Galeopterus variegatus | reverse complement strand
GTGGCATGGGACAGGCCCTCAACAAATACGTGTTGAACAGACAGATGGAGTGTAATCAAGCTTTTGATAAAAATATGTAGAGGGCACTGTGCCATGTGAGAAGAAGGTGGGTAGGCAAGGGTGCTAGCAAGGTCTCCAGAGAGATGTGATGCTGGAGGGGAGCTTGCCAAGACATACAAATGATATCTGAGAGGGAAAGGGGACAGTCAATGCATTTCAAGCCAGACAGAGAATCTGCAAATATGTGAGTGTAAGATATAGCGTGATAGGTTCAGCAAAATAAAGCAAACAAGCATAAGCACCTCCACTCCCCCCCCCAAAAAAAAAAAAAAAACCCTGGAACTTAGAAAACTGGGAGTTATTCAAGTGCCCAGTGATGCCAGGGCCTGTTTGACCCTCTGCTGCACAGGCAGAATCCCGGCCGGTTAGGGGGGCAAAAGACACCACCATAGACCTGTACATGCTGGGTGCTGGGAGAGGGGAAGCAGGGATGTGGGTGTTGTGTTTGGAACATGATGGGTTCGAGTTGCTTGTTGCAGGTCTTATTGGTTGAGTGACTTTGCACAAATGTCCAACTTTACACTCCAGCATCATCAGCTCTAAAATGAGAAACATACTCATTCCACAGGTTGCTTTAAGGATGACGTGGGAAAAAAAATGATGTGGTTAGTATGGTACCTGGCATACTCCAGGTACACAGTGAATGATAGTGATGCCTTAATAATGATAATAATAATAATAATAATTAGTGGTTATTTTTATTATTATGCAGGTTTATAGTTATCCAGCAAATACGTCGCTCCCTACAGTTTTGTAAGCTATTGTATTATT
>NW_007758908.1:0-432 GCF_000696425.1 Galeopterus variegatus | reverse complement strand
ACCAAAATATAGGCTAAATATTATCCTTAGGCCTCATACAATTTACTTGGGTTTAATAACAAAAAAAGAAAGTCCAAAGTACTTTAATTTAGGTGAAAAGAGAAATAAATGCTGGATTAGAAATGAGGAAATCTGGGTTGTTAGTGTTTTAAACTCGCTTGAGATACTTATAGTTATAAGGGAGAGAATTGCATTGGATTATCCCCAGTTCCTCCAAGGCTGGCATTTCTCTGCTCATCCAGATACCTTGCAATGTCTTTCAGTTGTTGCAGCTTTTATGATCCTTTCATTGTTAATTGGCTTAGACAATTTTTAGTCTTTTGCATCAGGTTATTCTGGGAAATTGGTTACTTGCTATGGAGGCCCCACAGAAAACTCCTATATTTAAAATACTATTATTAAAGCATCATTTAGTCTCACAGCTGGTTTCCA
>NW_007758907.1:5754-6640 GCF_000696425.1 Galeopterus variegatus | reverse complement strand
GGGCCATAATAATCATATACATTGTATATTGACAAAATAAAAATTTAACGAAAACAAAAAAGAACTCTTTTCTTCGTTGCAAGTTCTGTGCTAAACTAAACAGTGCAAGCTTCGTACACTGCCTGGTATCCTGTTTGGATGTAGTGAAATTGAAGAGGAGAATCATGTGAATGTCTAAATAACCCCCCAACCCACTGAGACCATGGATGCACTCATTTTCCCTTTCTTCCCTCTTTCAGGTCTTTTCTTTGTATATCAGAAAGCATCACTCATACTTTAAAATTCAAGGGATCGGCGTGACTGAGCAGGCAGGCCTCACTGCCACCGGACTCCATCCCCAGCCTGGCTGAGTATGCGCCAATCAGAGAGTTGCCCTGCTGGAGAGGCCTGAGATCTGTGGAGACCACACACCCCGTGGTGCCAGCATGTGACTGAGCAGGTAGGCCTAGCTGCCACTGGACTCCATCCCCAGCCCAGCTGAATGCACACTGACCAGAGAGGCACCCCGCTGTACAGGCTCAAGATCTGTGGAGACCACATGCCCCACAGTGCCAGTGCGCAACCGAACAGGTAGTCCTCACCACCGCTGGACTCCATCCCCAACTCGGCCAAGTGTGCACCAACCAGAGAGGCACCCCACCAGAAAGGCCCAAGATCCGCAGAGACCACATGCCCCATGGTGCCAGCATGTGACTGAGTAAGTAGGCCTCGTCACAGCCAGACTACATCCCCAGCCCAGCTGAGTGCATGCCAACCAGAGAGGCAACTCTGTGGAGAGGCCCAAGACCCGAGGCAACCACACACCCAAGGCACCTGTGGGCAACCGAGCAGACAATGAGGCAGCTGTGCCAAATTGGCAGCCCCAGCAGCATCCTACCCAGACAAT
>NW_007758907.1:0-274 GCF_000696425.1 Galeopterus variegatus | reverse complement strand
GCGTGACTGAGCAGGCAGGCCTCACTGCCACCGGACTCCATCCCCAGCCTGGCTGAGTATGCGCCAATCAGAGAGTTGCCCTGCTGGAGAGGCCTGAGATCTGTGGAGACCACACACCCCGTGGTGCCAGCATGTGACTGAGCAGGTAGGCCTAGCTGCCACTGGACTCCATCCCCAGCCTGGCTGAGTATGCGCCAATCAGAGAGTTGCCCTGCTGTACAGGCTCAAGATCTGTGGAGACCACATGCCCCACAGTGCCAGTGCGCAACCGAAC
>NW_007758906.1:5204-6640 GCF_000696425.1 Galeopterus variegatus | reverse complement strand
CTTGGAAATGCTATCTTGGCTATACGAGTAAGCAAACAATTCAACCATACTTAATTTAAGGCTCTCAGAGAAAATAATTCTTATTTCTCACCCTTGGTTAGTATAGTTTTACAATTCTATGGTGCTTGATTGTTTATCAGTTCTGAAATGATTAGGCAAGTCTCCTCTTTCAATTTATACCTGCTATTGAATCTTAAACTGGTCGGCCCACCAGAAACATGACTTATGAACACAGTGTTCCATATACTCTTATATATATGGCTTCTTATTAAAAATTTTACTGAACCTTCTGGACTAGGGATATTGAGACATGTATTATACCTTGACCTATTAAGTCAGAAATGTATGCAGTTTAACATTTATAAATTTCATTGTAATTTTTATTGTAAGCTTCACTGGGAATTTCAAGTTTACTTGAAATATTACTTTCTCAGAGCCTGAAAATTAAATTATTATTAAAAGTAAGAATCTTTTCATGTGGTTCTTTAGGTATGAGTGTTAGAAAATAAATATTGAGCACAATGGAATATTGTAGGTATTTTAAATGTATTAATGTATCAAATATGTATTAAGTAAATAAAATATCTGAAATGGGCAAAGTACTGGACTGGGTACCACAGGGAAAATACTCCTTATCCTCAGTGCATTGTAACAGTGTAGAAAAAATGAAACTAAGTGAATGGATTTGCATTTTTTTAAAATTCAAAAAAATATGTCCACAAGTGCAAAATAATATAAAGGTGTGTCCTACCTTCAGCATACTGCTCAGCATCCAATTTACAGGATAAATAAATTCAAATACCTCATAATAAATAGTTTGCTTTAAGGAACAGACTCATTGCAGGTTTTCTTTAAACAGCAAACTCTTCTTATATGTATATATCTACTATGATTCCCTAGAAGCTTGATTTCCCACTCCTTGATACATTTTTTCCTTACTCCAGTCCCAGGCCCCTACTTTCAGTGAATGAACTTCACTTTTACTTCATGGAGAGAACAGAAAGCATCTTCTTGCTGATTTAATCAGCTTTTCTTTCTCCCCTTTGTCCAATGAAGAACATTACTCATCTCCAATCACTGTTCAGCCCCTTGAAATATATTCTGGGTCCCCCTCTCTCCACTGTTTTCAGACTTTACCCATTGAGTTATCCCCTCCTTTGCTTTGTACTTAAATCTGCAGTGAAACACACTGAGTGCTCGTTGCCAGTCCTTTCACCAGCTTCTCCAGCCATCGCTAGGTCAGCTGGAGTTCATCTGGTCATTTCCTCAAAACGGGCTTCCATGTTCATATGTGTTTCTCTAGAATCTTTCAGACATGAAAGATATCTTGGCCATATTTAAAATATTTGGTTCATTCTTTCTTTTTTGAATATCTCATAAGGATTGTTCCACTGTCTTCTGGGGTCTATTTGTGTCTTTAGAGAAATCTAATGCCT
>NW_007758906.1:3523-4197 GCF_000696425.1 Galeopterus variegatus | reverse complement strand
TTGACTTTTCTAGATCAGCTTTCCCTAGTTACATGTTAAACCTGTTAAATATGTACATTCATGCCTTATTTTATTTTTAGAATAGTTTCCTCGAATTGGATTTTCAAATAGTTCTGCTCTTTTTGTTTTGGTTTTCTTCCTGGGAAACTCCATATGTGTATGATTTTCTCTCTTGCTTGTGCTTTATTCCTATAATTTTGTCTCTAATCCTTTTTATCTCTGTATTTCTTGCTTATTTCATTCCCTTTCTCATGATTTCCTTTGTCCCTTACTGTGTTTTTAATGGTGTCTGCTTTTCTTTGTGCTCCATCTAATTTAGTCTTTATTTCTGAAATAATTTTGACTTTTTCTCTTATTTTTTCATGATTTCTGCCAAATCCCATTTCACCTCTTTTAATTTGTTTCTCATCTCCTGCTGTTCAGTTCTCAGTCCTTGTATTTCTGCTTTGTATATTTTCATTAATAGCTGTTATTTCTCCATTAAGTTTTTTTTTCTGTTCATGGAATGTTATATTACAGTTTTTTTATCTGCTTCTTGGCAATAGTTTACTGGTGCATTTCATTCTTCTATAGGAAAATTTTCCTATTCTTTTCCACAGTTTAACAGATCTCTATATAGACACTGTGCCAACTCTTTTTTTTTTTTTTTTTTTTTTCCTCGTTTTTGAATGAGT
>NW_007758906.1:2237-3214 GCF_000696425.1 Galeopterus variegatus | reverse complement strand
AAGGGGGCAACACTGAGGGTTGCGATCCGTTGCCGGACACGGAAAAAAGACAAAAAAAAAAACAAAAAACACAACAGCATGTTATAAGCATCAAGTGCTATATGGATAAAAAATAATAATATACATATAAAAAAACGCTGGCAACTAAGAAATCAGAATAGGAATTAAATAACACCTTATAGAGAGTATAGGTGGAATACAGAACTAAATTTTGAATAAGCCCTCTTTGGATAAGAAATTGCTGTTTACTGATTATGGCCAAATTCATGAAAATAAGTATAAAATATAGGGGAAGATTGAGTGCTCCTTCATGAAAATTGTTGGGGCAGATGCTGTTGCATGGGTTATTTCATTTAATCCGAAGAAATTTTCAAGGTAAGTGTAATGACATAGTGTCAGAAAAGTTAAAAGATTCAAGATTATTCATCTAGAAAATGGCAGAGCTAGGATGCAAATCCAGGCATCTCTGGGACCAGTGCATAGGCTTTTCTTGCTACCCCACTCTGTCTCTTTTCAAAGAAGGGAATTACTGTAAGTTTGATGCATGGAAGAGAAACCTTGAGGGAGATAGTAAGTTGTAACGGAGGAGTGGGAGGGCAGTCATTGAGTTCTAACCAGATGTGGCAAAAGCTCAAGTGTAAATAGAATAACTGCAGCAGGAACACAGAAGAGGCAAGAAAGTCAACAACCATACCTATTAAGATCTTTAATGCAATTGCTTCAACAAGCTGGAGAGACATTTATGGCTTGAACAACTCGGTGCATCTGGCTTTGTCCCCTGACAGAAGCCCATTTTGACGAAGTGGGAATTAAATTCACAAATGTAAGAAACTAGAATAGTTTATCAAATTTCTTCCTGCTGTTATGAAAAACAGCGTTGTGATAGGGAATGAGATTAAATTTCTCAAAAATCGAATTTAGGTTAAAAAAAGAGAAAGTGGCAGGCTAACTGGTCTGCCAGAGGGAACAGAGGTATC
>NW_007758906.1:0-509 GCF_000696425.1 Galeopterus variegatus | reverse complement strand
GCAAGAAGAGAGGGGACAAGTACCAAAAGACAAAAGAAATCATGAGAAATGTTGACTGGTGTGTCTATCTCTTTGTATGCGCTTGACTACACATGGAATTGAAGGTCATCCTCTTCAATAGAACACTCAGCTTCCAGAGGTACACACATGCATATCAAAGAAAGAAAAGCTACATTCCCCGATCTAGAAAGGTCAACCACAGGGACCAATGTGGTGACAACTGTCAAAACCAACTTACTCTTTTATCCCAGAAAGGAGGATGAGGGTATATCAAAGACAAACATAAGTTGTCCAAGAAAATAAAAGTCAAGCCTTGGTTATATCTTTAGGCCACAGAATTGAATGTGTTTGTCTTTTCTCCATTTGGTTTACTCCTTTCTCATCTTCCATTGTTGTCTCTAGTTCCAGATTGCAAAAAAATAATTAGCACTGACAAATAGTGTAATGTGGGACTTCATATGTATGATTGAGATATATATTTATACATATACATGTCATTCTCCATTTTT
>NW_007758905.1:5731-6641 GCF_000696425.1 Galeopterus variegatus | reverse complement strand
GAACCTACCTCAGACTACCTCACACAAAAAGGGTGAGAATGTATTGGCTTTTGTAGTTAAAGCACACAGAGGATGGGATGCAGCCAGGTCTTAAGGACAATTGGAAGGATAGATTTCAGTGCCACTAAGACTCTTTCCCCACCTCTTACCTCTGCTTTTCTCAGTAGATTTCAGTGCCACTAAGACTCTTTCCCCATCTCTTACCTCTGCTTTTCTCATTGTATCAGGACCATTCTCAGATATGTGCTTCTTCTACAACACTGAAAAGCACCATCTTTGGCAACATTCAAGCTTCATATCTCTCTACTTCAACATCAAAGAGGAAGAGAAATGTCTTCATTCTGATGCCTAGGTAATGAATCCTGGGAAGGGGCAATGATTAGGTTGGCTTGGGTCAATCATTGTGGCTGGGAAGGTGGTATCATCAGGAGATATAGAAGCTATTACATGTTTGAAATTTGGGGAAAAGATTTTCCAGAAATATGGGGAGGAAATACTTGGTAGACAGTTTTATGTATTTTACATATAAATAACCCTCACAGAAAGCTAAAAATTTATTTAAATTTAGAAAAATCTCTTTTTAAAAATGATAATAAAAAGCACGCATAAGAAAAGTGCTAGGTACTGAATTTTAAAACCTTGGAGATCAGCAATGTGTTAACTTGGCTGCCAGGTTAAGTTGTGCAGTTTCTAGGAATAAAACTTCTATCATCTTTTAATTGTAGGGTATCCTGAGCTTGCAAGAGAGCTTTAAAAAAAACTGTTACTATTTGCAACCACTTATCTGTGTGAATCAATTCTCTGCAACCAAAACAAAATAAAACAAACAAACAAACAACAACAAAAAAACCCAAACCAAAAAACCAAACCCCAAAATACAAAACACAAAAAATAGGGATACCATTATGAC
>NW_007758905.1:1997-4384 GCF_000696425.1 Galeopterus variegatus | reverse complement strand
GCTACTGGATAAGGAAAATGTGGTACATATACACAATGGAATACTACTCAGCCATAAAAAAAGAATGAAATCCTGCCATTTGCAGTAACACAGATGAGCTTGGAGAAAATCATGTCGAGTAAAATAAGCCAGACACAGCAAAAAAATGTCAGATATTTTTAGTGCATATAATAATTTTATTTCTAGCACTAAATCTGCCCAAATGCTTTGGTTAATCTTTCATGAAAGGTTGACAGTGGAGTTGACTGCTGACAGTAAACTACTAACTTTTCCATGGGAAGCATGAGTGCTTGTGGAAGTGTGTGTGTGGGGGGGGTCATTCCAGGTGGGATGAGCCCCACACACAAGTACATGGTGTGAAGTGAGGGTTCAGAAGTTGGTGACTTGTTGAATGCAACCCCCGGGATGTGTAAGGTAGAATGTCAGGAGTCCAAGCCATGCAAAAGCAGGACTGAGTCCTCAAAGGGAGAGTAGTACCAAGAGCACTCAAGCACACCATAACCGAGAAGGATTGATCCCAATACCGCCAGGATAGTCACTATTAGAAAAACCATATAATTCACCCTGTTAACAGAAACCATGAGGAAAAACTATATGTTTACCCTAACAGATGCTGGAAAGGCATTTGACAAAATGACAATAGTATGATGCAGTCATTTATAATATAAATAAAGCTCTTAGCAAACTAGGAATCAAAGTCAATGTTTTGAACCTAATAATGTATTTACCAAAGACCCTCAGCAATTAGCTATTTAATGTTAGAGTAGCTGAAGCATCCTCTTTAAAGTCAGGAACAATTAGAGGACACTGGCTAAACAAAATGTCTGAAATACAATGTGTGAAAACGATTAAGAGATTAACAAATAAAAGAAACAAAATTACTACTCACAGATTACCGATAATGTGATTGATTATAAAGAAAATCTAAGAGAACACAGAAAAGTTATTAGACCTCCATGCTATCCCCGACCCTCTAGGTGCTTCTCATGGCACGCAGCGTCCCCTGACACCCAGCCTGCCTTCACGTCCTAAGAGCCTCCCTGAGTTCTGCCGTAGGTTCCACTTCACTCTTATTTTAAAAATAAGACATGCTCTGTATCAATATCTTAGACAATATAGAAAAGCATAAGTGAGAAAGAAAAATCATCTGTGATTCCACAAGCAAGAAAAAATGTAGTAAATTTACATTTCTTTAGTATATTTCTACATGTACATGATGTGATACATACTTTTTAAATATTATTTTATTCAAATTTATATAATGAGTATTTTCATATTATTATAATATTTTCCAAAACCCTATTTTACTGGCTGCATAGTTCATAATATAATGGCAGTATGATCTATAAAAATGCGCTTCTATTGATGTTTTTCCTAGTGTTTTAAAAGAATAATGAAAGCTGTGATGAATTTCATGATAGTTCTTTGTGGATTTCTGTTATGGTTACAGGTACAGACGTAGTAGTCAGAGAGACTTGGGTGTTACTCTGAGATGTTCCATTTACTACTTCATAGCTTTCCACACATCGATTCATCTCTCAAAGTTTCAGTTTCCTCATCTATAAAATGGGGATGCTCTTCTATAAATGCATCGTTGTGAGGACTGAGCAGGGTAATACATGCAAAGCACTCGGTGCTGTGCCAATCTAAAGCCCATGTTAGACAGACATGAAGATGCTGTACTCCCAACAGGATTAAAAATCAGGTCTTATTGTTGGGTCTTACATATTCTTAAAATCAAACTTAAGGATCAACAATTTGGATTAGTTAAGCTTTTTGATTTCCCTTCTGAAAAGGTTTTATTGATTTAATATCTAACTATAAATTTACGGGAATGGCGATCCTGTCATAACCCTGCCAGCAGGGTCCATCTGCCATGACCATTTAATCCATGACCATTTAACAGGCAAAAGACACCACATTGCTTTAACTTTTTTCAACGTTAACAGTGCTGACCTACAGTCAACAATAATGTGTTTCAGAACAAGAATTTGTTAAGAGGGTAGATCTCATGCTAATTGCTCTAGCCACAATAAAAAATAATTTAAACAAAAAATGTCAGATATTTTTAGTGCATGTAATAATTTTATTTTCTAGCACTAAATCTGCCCAAATGCTTTGGTTAATCTTTCATGAAAGGTTGACAGTGGAGTTGACTGCTGACAGTAAACTACTAACTTTTCCATGGGAAGCATGAGTGCTTGTGGAAGTGGGGGGTGGGGGTCATTCCAGGTGGGATGAACTGCACACACGAGTGCATGGTGTGAAGTGAGGGTTCAGAAGTTGGTGACTTGTTGAATGCAACCCCTGGGGTGTGTAGGTAGATTGTCAGGAGACAAAGATGGTCAGACAGACTGAGGGCAAGCTGTTTTTAGGCTATGGTAAGT
>NW_007758905.1:0-1433 GCF_000696425.1 Galeopterus variegatus | reverse complement strand
TGTCAGGAGACAAAGATGGTCAGACAGACTGAGGGCAAGCTGTTTTTAGGCTATGGTAAGTGTTATAAACTTTGTTTATGGGTAATAGAGAACACTGAAAATTATTTAATCAATCAATTTTCATTTCAGTTATTTTAGAATAATAACTGATGGTAGTGAAGAGGACAGATTAGAAAGGAGAAAACCTGGCCATGAAGTATCAGGTCCTTGAAGTTGTCCAAGAGGAAGAGGTCTTGGCTGGACAAAGCCAGGGCTATGGAGAAATACTGGGAAGGGATCCAAGGGCCATTTCAGAGGTGGAATCAATAGGATGGTGAGAGATTAGATTTTAGTGCTAAGGGAAACTTCAGCACTGAAATTTTTACCTTGATCAAACAAAAACAGGAATTTTTGCCCTAATGATTTAAAAAATACAGATGCTCCTTCACTAGTGATGGGTCACATCCCAACAAACTCATCATAAGTTGAAAATATTCTAAGTCAAAAATGCTTTAATATGCCTAAGCTGCAATACGCCATAGCCTAGCCTTCCTTCAATGTGCTCAGAACACCTACGTTAGCCGATAGTTGGGCAAAATCATCTAACACAAGGCCCATTTTATAATAATGTTATTATAAAGAATTTCGAATCAAAATTTTAAAATTGAAGCATGGTTTCTACAGAATGGGTAACGTTTCCACACCATCATAAGGTCAAAAAAATCATTAAGTCGAAACATCATTTGTCAGGGGCCATCTGTATAAGGAAGGGAAGAGAAATTCACAAGTATATATGTTTTCTTTTAATAATAGCTCTTTATTTGAGAGACTTTTACTGCCATTTTTCAAGTTGTCCTACATCTTATTCTTTTTCACAATCTGTCTTGCTGATGACAATCTTTCCAAAAGATACTCTGTGTCTAAAATTTGCTTTCTTTATCCCAAGTATGTTTCTTTTTTCCAGTGGTGGAAACATGGCTTCTGGGCTGTATGTTTTCCTCTCTCTCCTCTGGACCTGGGCTTCACCTTTCTTCACCATATTATGTGTCCCTGAAAGCTGATCAACCCACCTTGGTCAAGGGTCTTCCTCGAATCCCCTCTTGTAGTTGGGCTTTGCCAATAGGGACCAGCAGCAGAAGGGAAAGGGGGCAGGAAGGGGCACTGGTTTCTCAGGCTCCGTCCCTCACTGCTAAAGAGTTGCTGGCAGGAGCCCCAGTCACCGCATCCCACTCTCTCTGTACACACATTTCTCCAGATTGCTTCTGAGGTTCTGGGGAGCCCCCCCTCCCTTCTCTCCTTGCTTATTCAGGCCTATTGGTGAGAAGGGGGCCCCCATTGCTAACTCAGGATATGGCACTCTCCTTTTTGGTTTCCCTACATTCTGCCCACATCGATGTAAATGGCGTCTTGATTAAACTGCTGTGAAATTGCCCACATTGAGTGTAGCACCTGTT
>NW_007758904.1:5145-6641 GCF_000696425.1 Galeopterus variegatus | reverse complement strand
ACAATGTTGTGCCTATAACTAACAGTACTGTATTGTACACTTACAATTTGGTTGAGAGAGGGCTCATGTTAAGGGTTCTTATCTCAATAAAATAAAATAAAATGAAAAAAATATTGAAGATGATAAACATAAACTTCAAGATCATGTGTAGTCTGAGGAGAGGGCAAACGGGACAAGGGACGTGTACACAGGGAGACATAACAGTATTGGTAATGTTCTAATTCTTAAGTTTATTGTTGGGCTCATGGATATTCATTTAATTATATGTTTCAGATATTTCAAATATTTTTAATAAATCTGGCATTACATTAAAAAATTAGGTAACAGATCACATGAGCTCAAAGTAAATGTCCTTTCAATGGCTACAATAAATGTCATGTCGTGAGAGAAACTGTTATGTTTACCCATGTATCATTTTATATGAAAAAAATAATTTACTGAGTAATAGTGTTTACTAAAGAGGAGTGATGTTTAAATTTAAGAATTGACTTTTGTTTAAATGGTCAATTATCCTGTTCTAAGAAAGATATAGAAAAAAAATAAGCAACTAGAAAGCTTATTCTGGGATCTATTATAGGCTTTACTTAGATCAATTGGATTACTATTTTTTTTAAAAAATTGTTTTATATTCCTTTATTTGCTATTGAGGAAATAGTTAAATGATCATAAAAAAATGTTTCTCAGGAGACCCAGTGATTACATGTGGAGAGAAAAAGTGCCAGACGACACCTGCAGGAATCTTACTTTCCTGTGACTAACTGCCATCATTATCACTGTAATTTCATAAAACTTTAGAGACAAACCTGACTTTTAGGATGATTTCATAACTTCTGGAGGATTATTTGAAACTGTTTTCATGGCATTAAAATGCTCAAGTGATTTTCATTGAATTTCCTTTTCCTTTAACATCTGACATAACTGCATTGCCTCATCGCCAGCATCCCTGACTTGAATATTTGTAGTTACTTACGTACTTTTCAATATGAAACATAATAACCCTAAGTACACTAACATCAGTGACACCAAGTCTACATGGTATTTTGACCAACAACAATGACAGCATCCACAGACAGTGCTGATATATGAAATATCCTGCCAGCTCTTATAACAAAGCCTAAAATGACTATCACAGCTTTATTTCACATTTTTTCCCGGTTGCCTGAGAACTATCTAGTAATAATGATGTCTACAGTACTAAACATGATCAAATACGATTGTTTAGAAATGGTGTATGCATTATATTTACACTCAATTTTAAAAAGTAGTTAAAATACACATCTAATTCATTCCATTTATAGTCACAAAGGCTATAACAAAGTAAAATACACATTCTGATAATAAAGATATGATGTTGAAGTGGAAAAAGAAAAAAGAATAGAAAAATAACAGTTTCAGACATTCATTATTGTCTATGTGCCATGCTAAGCATCCTGCATATGTTACAATGGCTTAAATATTTATGAATCTACAATAACACTGTAGAGCTACTATCAATA
>NW_007758904.1:0-3957 GCF_000696425.1 Galeopterus variegatus | reverse complement strand
AAAAAAAAAAATAGTGATTCTGCATAGCCATGACACCGTGAAGGGAAAGTAGGTACAGATCACAATTCGGACCATTTTTGTGAGCATGATACTTAAGTTGTTGTAAGTCACTTCTGATTAAGGAATTCATAAATTTAAGTTTCTTCAACATTTTTTGTGCTTTAGTTACCATCTGGTCTATGGTAGTAACCATTTGTTAAAGCTCACATCTCCAAATACTGCTGATGAAACTAAGTATTTATAAGTTATCTGTGGAGGTTTTCATATTAGTGATCAAAGTTTTTATGTATTTTTTTTGAACATTGTGAGGACACCTCTGTTGCTGCATAGAATACTTTCGAGAATCTCTACTTGAGATAAATTTATGTTTACATAAGACTCCTCCTGCAAAGACAAACTAAAATGCATCCAATGTATCTCTCTCTTCTTTCTTTTTTAATGATACCTAAACCTATAACTTATTTATTTTATTTTATCAATATACAATGTAGTTGATTTTCATGTTCCTTTACTGAGTTCTCCCTCCCCATTTCCTTCCCCCGCTCCATCAATATTATATCTGTTTGCTTGTCCTAACAAGGTCAAGGAATTGTGATTGTTGTGTCTTCTTCCCTGCTTGCCTCACCGTCCCTGTTTGTTTGTGTATTTATTTACTTTTAGCTCCCACAAATAAGTGAGAACATGTAGTATTTCTATTTTTGCGCCTGACTTATTTCACTTAATATATTTTTTTCTAAGTCCATCCATGTTGCTGCAAATGGTAGTATTTCATTCTTTTTTATAGTAGAGTAGTATTCCATTGTGTAGATATACTACATTTTCCGTATCCACTCATCTGCTGATGGACATTTGGGCTGGTTCCAACCCTTGGCTATTGTAAATAGTGCTGCAATAAACATGGGCATACATGTATCCCTTCGACATGATGATTTCCATTCCTCTGGGTATATTCCCAGCCGTGGAATACCTGGGTCATGTGGTAGACCTATCTGTAATTGTTTGAGGAACCTCCAAACCATTTTCCATAAAAGCTGCACCATTTTGCTGTCCCACCAACAGTGTAGGGGAGTGTTCTTTTTTCTCTATAACCTTTCCAGCATTTATCATTCTCAGTCTTTTGGATATTAGCCATCCTAATTGAAGTGAGATGGTATCTCAGTGTGGTTTTGATTTGTGTTTTCCAAATGCTGGAGGCATAACACTACCTGACTTTAAACTATACTACAAAGCTATAATAACCAAAACAGCATGGTACTGGCATAAAAACAGACACACAGATCAATGGACTAGAATAGAAAATCCAGAAATCAACCCATTCACCTACAGCCATCTGATCTTTGACAAAGGCACCAAGTCTGCACATTGGGGAAAAGACTTCTTCCTTAGCAAATGGTGCTGGGAAAACTGGATATCCATATGCAGGAGAATGAAACTAGACCCATACCTCTCACCATATACCAAAATCAATTCAAAATGGATTAATGAATTAAATATACACCCTGAAACAATAAAACTCCTTAAAGAAAACATAGGGGAAACACTCCAGGAAGTAGGATTGGGACAGGCTTCATCATTAAGACCCCCAAAGCACGAGCAACCAAAGGAAAAATAAACAAATGGGATTATATCAAACTAATAAGTGTCTGCACAGCAAAATAAACAATTAACAGAGTTAAAGACAGCCAACAGAGTGGGAGAAAATATTTGCAAAATATACATCTGACAAAGTATTAGTATCCAGTATATATATGGAACTCAAACAACTTTATAGCAAAAAACCCAAATAACCCAATTGAAAAACGGGCAAAGGAGCTTAATAGGCATTTCTCAAAGGAAGATATATGAATGGCCAAAAAACACATGAAAAAATGCTCAGCATCACTCTGCATTCTCTCTTCATTTTCATAAGAAAGGCAGTGGCTATAGTATAAGGCTTGGAATTTAGAATTAGTTTGTAAAGCAAATTCTGACTTAGGGACTTATTTTTAAAGATCGCATTGCTACTTTAGTAATTCTTTAAAATCAACTTTATTTTAAAATGATTTTACTGAATAGGAGTATAATAGATAGGTGGCCATACATAGAGGTATACCTCAATTTAGAAAGACATGAAAATCTGTGCACATTCAGAATGCACCGGATGCAAGAGAAGTGCATACTTTACATTTTAAAGTGCATGTAGGGAAATCAATGGAGTGTGTTTCAGTAATTGGAGTACTTAAATACATTCATTATTTTTCTGGTAGTAAAGAATATTCCTCCTGTTTTTGCCTCTTTACTTTTTACCAGTTGTCCTTCCCTGCACACACTGGGCTCTACTCTACCCTTTCTGTGCCAGAAGCAGAAGCATCAGGGGTTTTTTCTTCTTTTATATTTTACATAACTAGGAAGGTTGGTTTGTAGCCCCTCAGTGACCTTGCCCCCTTACTTCCATGCAGAGAAAGGTCTGTTTTTTCTTCTGCTAAATTTCTTAATATGGTATATTTATAATTCTTATTCTCTGAGAAATTCTATTTCCTCTCAACATATTGTATTTAACCACGTTACATTGCCCTTTTATTGGCAGGTTGGAATTATTGTGTCTTATTTAGAAACAAGAAACTTATTTCTTTGGAAAAATAATGCTCAATAAATTTGCGCTATTATATAATGGAGTTAAATGCATTTAACATTTCCCATACTGTCATACTGTCACACTATTTCAGAAGAAGTGTGAATTCTGTACCTGTAATGCTTTCATAACTACTTGAGGAGAGGTGTGCATGTCAAGAAGAAAGGGAGAGATGTGTCTGAACTCTGAGAAATGTTTTAAAAAGTGGTACCCAATATGGATTGTTTTTATATTACTAAATTTAGAAAATTAAGCATACTTTTTTATTATGTATTATTAGTTTCCAATCTATCTTATACAATAGGCTGTAAGTATAAGTTTCCTGCAGTGAGTACAGGAGTGATTGATTTCCAGTTGGTTACTTATGTAGGGAATTAACTCTTCCTCCTATGTCTCTGCTCCAGCAATCTATTGTAAAATATATTATAAATAGACATTCTATTTAATTATTTAGTCTTTTTGAAATTTTTATTTAAATAAGAAATGTTTTCATAAATTTTATTGAATTCTTGAAACATCTTCAGAATGAAATGTTAACTAAGCTGTTGTCTTTTAGTACTGAATATTGTTACTGCCCTGGATCTTGGCAGAATTGTCTCACTTTGGAATTTCAGCTCAACGCTGCCCCTCATCCACCTCTAATCACAGGAGCACAGAACCTTATTTTCCAGCAGTGGAGGAAGAGACATGCCACAGGGTTTTCCTTTTGCAATTCTATCTCACTGAACTAAGTCACAACAGCACAGACATTCCACTGACTTTTAAGATGTGAGAGTTTTATCTGGGTTTCAAATATTAGAAAACAAACAAATGTATTGCTGCTTTATTAATTTTATAAAAACAGAAGCACTCCAACATGTTAACTTAAAAAGGACAGGTCAAATAAATTGGCACACACAGACATGCATGATAAACGCAACTTTCTGTTTTCTCAGAAGAATCTTTCGAGTATGGAAGAAGTGATTATTTTTCATACAAATTGTTTTATTTACAAAATCATTCAAAGTAATATGGAAACGATGGTGACAAAAAGCATTTGATCTTATGTTTTCAAACAAAACTAGGTACAGGATTATGCAAAAATGTTTATAACTTAGATATTATAAAATGTTTACATATTTCTTTGCTAATATGACAAAACATTTAATTTCTTTAAATGGATTTACAATAATATTCTTTTATTAATATTCATATGTAAAGAACTTTTCTAGTATATTAATAAATTTACAGAGAATTTCCAGGATATCATTTATTGTCAATGTTAGCATAACTATTTTATAGGTTTGTTCTATTTTGCCAACACAATTGTTATTTAAAACGAACAGAGGCTTTAAAATTCATCTTAT
>NW_007758903.1:5924-6641 GCF_000696425.1 Galeopterus variegatus | reverse complement strand
GCCATATATGATAAGCCCACTGCCAATATCATCCTGAATATGAAGTAGACAAGGGTGCCCACTCTCACCACTCCTATTCAACCTAGCATTGGAAGCATGAGCCAGAGCAATCAGAGCAGAGAAGGAAATAAAGGGCATCCAGCTTAGAAAAGATGAAGTCAAACTGTCCCCGTTTGCAGATGATATGATCCTATATATGGAACAGCCTAAACCCTCTACAAAAAAACTCTTAGAGTTGATAAATGATTTCAGCAAAGTAGCAGGATACAAAATTAGCACACAAAAATCAGTTGCATTTCTATACTCCAACAGTGAACATATAGAAAAATAAATCAAGAAAGCTACCCCATTTACAATAGCCACCAAAAAAAAAAAAAATACTTAGGAATAAAGTTAACCAAGGATGTGAAAAATCTCTATGAAGAGAACTACAAACCACTGTTGAGAGAAATTAAAGAGGACACAAGAAGATGGAAAGATATCCTATGAGGGCCAGCCTGTGGCTCACTTGGGAGAATATGATGCTGATAACACCAAGGCTATGAATTCAGATCCCTATATAGGGATGGCCAGTTAGCTCACTTGGGAGAGCGTGGTGCTGACAACTCTAAGTAAAGGGTTAAGATCCCCTTACCAGTCATCTTTAAAAAAAAAAAAAAAGGAAAGATATCCCATGCTCCTATATCAGAAGACTTAAGATTGTGAAAATGTCCATAT
>NW_007758903.1:0-382 GCF_000696425.1 Galeopterus variegatus | reverse complement strand
TTGAGAAGATGTTAGAAAGGAGGAATAAGTTCAAGAGATCAATTATATACAAGGTGATTATGGTGACGTAGTTAATAACAATGTGTTGAATTTTTGAAAGTTCCTATGAGAGTAGATTTTAAGTGTTCTCACCACAAAAAAAGTGTGAGATATTGCCTATGTTAATTAGCTCAATTTATCTATTCCACAATGCGTACATATTTTAAAATATGTTGTACCTGATAACATATACCATTTTTGTCAAATAAAAAAAGTACGATTTCAAAAACTAAAAATGTTTTAATGAAGTTGATTTTTATCAAAGGAAATAATATACACTTTGCAATACATATAAACATTAAAGAATTAGAACACAAGATGCTTAAAGGACTCCAACTAATTA
>NW_007758902.1:6290-6641 GCF_000696425.1 Galeopterus variegatus | reverse complement strand
GCGCCGCCGCGCTTCCCAAGCGGCGCACTTATCCAGTGTGCCACCGGGCTGGCCCCCAGCAAATGACTTTTTAAAAAATTTCTAGTATTTAATACTTTTAATTATTCTTTAAGTTTTAATACATTACAAAGGCTATACCAAGTAATTCTGGGTGATAGCAAATGTCCTTGTATTGATAATAATTTTAATAGAAATGCCCTGAGGGTTTATTATTCTTGTATTTTATAGATGATGTTTAATAAAATTATTAAAATTATTCATTTTACTCTAAACTTATGATATTAAAAAATTACGAATAGAGGTTGAATATTTTTTTCTGCATCTAGTGACATGATTGTAAGATTTTTTCCT
>NW_007758902.1:0-559 GCF_000696425.1 Galeopterus variegatus | reverse complement strand
TATGGTGAATTTAACACAGGAATAAAAGGATATTCTTCTTTGAAGATTGCAAAGTATGACACGTTACTTGAAGAATGACTGGGATAATTAGTAATTGTCTACTTTGAACTTGACAATGTTTTTTGCTTTTGATATAAACAGATTAACTCTAAGCTTAAAGCAACTCTGGAATAGTAGATGGTAAAGTCCATCTTAAGAGAAAAAAAATGAGAATCAAAAAATCAAGGAGTAAGTCTACACTCAGTCATAAATAGCAATAAAGTGAGTATTGAAGTTATAAACCTAAGTTACTCGATGATAACCTCAGAACCAATGAAAGCTTTTACTATTCTGCTTCCGATTTTTTCATCATCACATTGGTATAGTCTCTGTTATGTGCACCTGCAAGAGTTACTATGAAAATAAAGAGAGAGAAATGATATTAGTGTTTTAAATATCAACTGTTTCTTTTTTATTTTTTTAATATTGGCATCGTTTTTACACTTGTGGGAAAAAAATAGTCAACAGGAAGAGGTCAAAGATATCTCAGTGTGTTGCCATTCAAGACCTCAGCAATGCT
>NW_007758901.1:5812-6641 GCF_000696425.1 Galeopterus variegatus | reverse complement strand
GCCTATATTAAAAAGTAAGACAAAATTAAAACAGTGATGACTTATATCTGAACTTTATTGATAACATAACATCCTCATGTTTATATCAGATGTGATGGTTGATTTGGAATGTCAACTTGACTGGATTAAAGAATACCCAGATAGCTGGTAAAACATTATTTATTCTCAATCATTGCATTAATTATTCTCAGTGCTTCAGTAGGCACTGAGCCCATCCCTCTCCTGCTGAAAGGGAAACACAGATGGTTTGCATTTGATTAGAATGATTGGGCTGCCCCACGTGTGTCTGTGAGGGTTTTTCTGGAGGAGGTTGACCTGTGAATCTGTGATCTTCGTGGGGAAGGCCCACCCTCAATGTGGATGGGCGTCATCCAACCAGTAGGGGGCTGATGGAACAAAGGCAGAGAGAGGTAAGGTGAATTCTTGCTTTCCGTCTTGGAGTCTGGATGCCCTCTTCCCCCGCCCTTGAACATCACAACTCAAGGTTCCTTAGCCTGAGACTGAAAGTTACACCATCAGTTTCTTTTGTTCTGAGGCTTTTGAACTTGGGCTTAGCCACACTGCTGGCTTCCCCGGTCCGACAGTTTACAGATGGCCTGTCACAGGACTTCTCAGTCTCCATAATCATGTGAATTAATCCTCTTAATCATTCGTTTTTCCTATGTCTCTCCCTATATCTTATCGATTCTGTCTCTCTGGAGAACCCTGATTAAAACTAGTAATTTTTGAATACTAGAAGAACATTGTCTCATTTTTTGTGTGTTTTTCACAATGTAACAGTTATAAAGATGATATATTTTAAATTTAATCTTCATCATTAACATTTTCC
>NW_007758901.1:0-671 GCF_000696425.1 Galeopterus variegatus | reverse complement strand
AATCCTCAATTGGTGGAGGAGGGGGATATGTTAGTTTTGAAAAATACATGCTGAAATAAGATGAACTGAGATCTTCCCTAGTTAGTTCAGTCATTCATTACAAAAAAAAAAAAAAAAGAAAAATCCAAATCACATGTGTGGGGCAAACTGAAGAGATTTTTTGTGTCTGAAATCCCTAGTGAATTTCTTTTTAAAGAAATTCAATAAAATAAATTTCGGACAATAATAAATCACTTAAAGCAACATTGAACCAAATTAACCTTGTTCAAACCTTAGTTTCTCTTCTGAGATGTTATTTTTTTCAGTCCTTTACTGAGAGAAGGTGAGCCTTCAAGTAGATATGATCTTTTAGAAAAACTCATTGAAAAGTGAATTTATACAATGAAAGTGCTTGCAGATTTTACATTTGAAGGTGTTCTTTATTTCTGGCAAGCAGGTTTTAAGCGATGAATGGTCTTAAAAGGTTAAACCCAGCAAATGGCAGTTACTTTCATCTGCAAATGAGATCAGTAAATTGACTCTTTCCCTTATCTTTCTATAGAATTTGTGTTAAAAAACGAATCCTACATTACCTTTTGCTTTGAGGGAGTTTAACATAGAAAAGGGATTGCAGATATAAGATTTAAAGGAAACCAATTAGATCTATTAGTTTCATATAAAGCACCCCCCAC
>NW_007758900.1:0-6641 GCF_000696425.1 Galeopterus variegatus | reverse complement strand
CAACAATTTTTCTCCGCCTCTCCTAACTCTTTGCCTGTTCAGGCCTAGAGTGTTTTCCTGTTTTATATATGTCTCTCCTTTCAAATTGAGGAAAAAATGTATACATAAACCAGAAAAAATGCATTACAGAAAATGTGTCTAAATATGTTGAATTTCTTTAAGAGGAAAAAACCCACAAATATGTTGAATTTATTCAGGAATAGAAAATAGGATTATAATCCAGCCTGCATAGCATGGCAAGCCATGAATGCATTCAGTGAGGGAAGGGTAAGAGAAAGCTTTTATTGGCAAAAAGGAAGAGAGCCACAAAAACTGCTTAGAAAGTCAGATTTGTCATCACCTTCTTGGTGGAGATGTCATTATTGGGCAGTTTCTTCTCAAAGCATCTTATCTGAATTAGCACACTTCTAAAGAATGTCTAGCGATAAACCTTGTCACAGAAACATGTGCATACGTGCAAAGCGGGAGATGCCTGAAGGACGTGAAAGATGTGAACACATTTCTGATGGGTTTTGGAAAAGTCCTTGGGAACAGTTCTTATCTCTAACAAGCAGGCAGGAATCCCCCTCCTCCATGTTTTTGCTGGCCCTGTTTTGTCTGGGTCTGACAGAAAGTGATTTTTATCAGTTTTCACTTTCAACTTTTTTCATATATATATATATATATTTTTTTCTCCATTCTTTTATCCATGCTCTCTTCTTTCCATGTACTACTTATCCCTTTCTCAACTGCTGTTCCTCTTTAATGATTTAGCCCAGGTCATTGGTATCACGTCCTCCTCCAGAGATTCTTGCATGACATTGGAAGCCTCCCCAGGCGTATGAAGTTACCCTGTGCATATGTCTCTCATTGCATTCATGCTATTACCAGCTATGTGATTATTACCTATTTGCATGAGTTCTTTGTGTTGAATCACCATCGGCACCCTACCTAAGCACATGGTTAACCTTTAGTAGAATGAATACCATTTGGCACTCAGGCTCATGGAGGTCAAATGTGACCAAAGCTTGAGAGATAGGAAGTAGCAGATGGAGGATTCTGGCCTGAGTGTGTCCCAGCTCCCCAAACCACTGCTTCTTCAAGTTAACCTACTTTCATAGCTTAGGAATGCCAGGGCAACCATCTGGTTTCTTAAAGAAATTCCCCAGGTGGTGCTGATGGGTCATATTCCATGGGTGCTTCTTAGATAGATACTGCTGGCTTCTTGCATGGGCTTCTCTCGTGGGAAGGATCTCTTGTGCTCATCCCTGCCCTGGTTACCTTGTCTCCAAATGCTAAGCCCTCCCATCAGATCTCCCTGTCCACAAAACCCTAGAAATTAGGGTTGCTCTGTTCAGCCCTCCTTCTATCACAGAGAGCTGTTAATATAACACATGTATGACTAAAATGGTCTTAGGGTTGACTGATAGTCACATAGGGATTGGTGTCTCTTCCTACATCAAGAGAAACCACATAAATTGCCCATGCTTATTTGTGACTTGCTGGATTTCCTAGTATTGTCGAGGAGAATAGAACCATGGTTAATTTTATGTACACACATACATGCATGCACACATACACATACACCCGTGATGCCACTCATGCTTGAGGACAGCTTCACAGAGTTAGAGTTGCTTGAGAAAGAACCAGGCTGATGCTGATGGTAGCAGCTTGAATTAGACCAGCATTGTCCAGTAGAACTTCCAACAATGGTGAAAATGTTCTATACCTGTGGTGTCCAACAATAGTCACTGGTCCCTTGTGGCTACAAAGCCCTTGAAATGTGGTTAGTGTGACCTAAGAACTATCATTTCTATTTCATTAATCCATTAAAATTAATTTAAATTTAAATAGCCACACATGGTTAATGGCTACTCTAGCCCACAAAGCAAATTTAGCACATCTGCTCTCCTGATTTCAATATGGGGGTTTATATCAATCTTACTATCTGATGACTCAATGATAACTGACTGAAGACATAAAATTAATTTTGTTTCATTAGAATACCTTTCCATAAATTTTCCACTTGAGAACAACCTTGGCAACAATTCTTGGATTACTGTGAAAGCTTGATAGACTTTGTGAAAAGGGAAAATGACTTATTTACTGAAAATTAAAAGGAATTCCCAAGTATAATCTCTATATTCCAAATATTTTCTACAAACCTTCAAAGACTGTGTTGTGTGTGTGAGGGGAGAGTGTTTACACTTTATGTGGAAGCTCATCAGAGGCTGAGACAAGGATGGATCCAGGGACAGAGTCCTGAGTTCAGGAGCCAGCTGTAGCTCGTGTGAATTTAGGTAAATCCTTTAATCTCTCCAAATTGCTGGTTCTCATTCTGTAAGTTGGAATTATAACACCCATCAAGCTTCCCACAAGGCTTATGGACTAACTGAGATAATATAGAGGCAGCCACCTTATGAAATGCTATAAGGATGGTAGTTGCTATTGACATTTTAATTAATATTATCATCATCATGCAATCCTCCCGGGTAATCCAATGTGCACAACAGCTACAGTGGGGAGCAGCCACTCCTTTCTCACTTTTATATAAAGTGATTCGGAAAAAGGGAGAAATTTTACTAGTCAGCATGATAAGGAAAGAGAAACTGCTTTCATAATAACATGCAGAAATATTTGTGCATGTATTAGGACACTCTACAGTTATACAAACCAATCTTGCTTTGAAAAAAATCTAATTTACATGATTTTCTTTTCTGACTAAAGCTATGTCAATTTAAAATTTTTCCTCCTCTGTTTTCATAATGAAAGGATATTTCAGAAAAGCATAATAAGCATTTTTTAAAAAATTTCTCATAGCTCATTCAGTATCTTGTTTTGTAATCTCCAGTCCTTTGGCCAAAGTCTCCAGGGCAAGCAGTATGTCCAATCTTGGGAAGTGAAGGATTGAGTGAAATGGAGAAAATCGCTACATTTAGTCAAGATTCCTTACATATGGTAATCATTACCATTCTCACTTATGGGGACAACGATAATTTTAAACACAACTATTGCTTTTTTTCCTGCTGCTGTGCAAATGTATCTGTCAATTCATTCCCAAATGATAGTAAATTATTACAAAGGATAGGGAGATAGGTACCCCCTTCTTATTTTCTATACTCTGAGAATGCCCAAGTAAATTTTCAGTTTCTTTCACTCAACCAAAAGTATTTTTAATAAGAATTTTTTTTTGTTATGGTAATCCATTAAAGTTTTTTTTTTTTTAATTCAGATGTCCTACTCTTAGTTACTGTGTTTTATTTATATTTTCCAGTTTCTAGGCTGAAATCTAAATACCCTTGATTGACGAGTAGATGTAATAGTTTTCAAAACAATCCTTTATGGTGTATTTACTTCTATGCATATGAAACAATTAATATATGGCTTATGTTTGTAAACATTTAATCATGAAAGTGCTATTTTATTCTAAAGAATGAATCAGATTGCTTTGGCAATCGAATTTCTACCATTTTGAGCTTACATACTTTATATTCTAGTGTTCTAGCCAAGCCTGAAGTCTAGATATTTTATATGTAAATTTAAAATATTATACCATTCTATAACACACACCATAAATATTTGTAAGTGAAAGCCTCTTACATGGTATAAAGTTCTCTGAAATCTAAGACCATGGATGAATATTCCAATATGGGTGAGTATTAGATGAAGCTATCTTCCTCATGTTACATGAATCATGGAAACATGTTTTAGTCTTTAACATATATGACAGTTGATCTAAGTTAGAACATGCATTTAAGACTGTAAGAACACAAAATTGGACATTATGTTTCTCTTACTTGAGAGAAAATCATGAAGGGCTAAAAAAGAAAAAGAATTCCATGGGAGTACAGCTAAGCTGTACTCAAAGAAAAAAAAATAATTGCTTTGATTCTATTCAGGCATTTCTACAATTACTCTCTGGAAGCAAATATGATGTTTCAAGCCATCTTCAGCTGCTATTGCTGGAATTGCTACTATTACAGCTTCTTGGGAGCCTTGCGGCTCCAGTCACTGTCATAAGCATAGCGTCTCATTTAATGCTCAGACACCCTTTCATGCTGTGGGTTATGCTCCTTAGCTTATACACTAGGAAACAAGAGCTCAAAGAGGCCTGGTCAAATCAGCAGACAAATCATCTTTCATTTTAACAACTAGAGATGTGGTTAGATATTTTTTAATAGGTGAAAGATATGTGGAGTTTGTGAAGTAAGGCAGCAGTCCTAGGCTACCATTTAAAGGGAACATGAGGAACCAAACTCTCACATTCCTGCTTTTGCACGTCTTCTCTCCATTCCAGCTTTTCCTGTTAAATTTTACTAGCTCTCCAAGGCTCAGTCCAAATGCTGCGTCTTCCCTGATCTTCCAGTATGAATGTCTCACTCTTCCTATGTTCCCTTAGTGTGTTGTGTATATCTCTATCAGAATACTGGCAACAATGAATTCATCAGAACACTTACTGAGTGCCACTTTGTACCTGGTAGAACAGTTAATTGTGATAAGGTCTATCTCTCCTTGAGCACAAGTTCCCTACCTTACTCATTTTTGTCTCTTACAGCATTTAGCAGAGAAACTTGTTTGTAAGTACTCAATAGAGAATTGAATATAATTTCATTCTGACTGTTCACTGAGCCACATTCAACAATTTCACCTAAGGACTGGAGATTACAAAACAAGATACTGAATAAGTCATGAGAAATTTAAACAAACAAACAAACAAACAAACAAATAAATAGATAAAAGCTTATCATGCTTTTCTGAAATATCCTTTCATTATGAAAACAGAGGAGGAAAATTATAAAATTGAGATAGCTTTAGTCAGAAAAGAAAATCAGATTTTTTTTCAAAGTTGAGAATTGTTAAGATGTGAAATTTTGACATTTTCTGAAATACAGACTAATGTGGAATTACTCATGGTTATTCTAATCAAGGCAGAACATCTCATTTAAAAACGAACAGGTGACTAATCTTGGTGATAGGTAGTGAAATTGTATTCCCAGATGTTGAGCTCTTTTACCTGTCTGTAATCTTGCCGACTGGGTCAATTGTCGAGCTAGGGCTGGGTCTGGAGCTCATAGACCCCTCAAGCCCATTCCAGACTGGGTCACAAATACTTCACATGCCAGGCTGGGTCCCCAGACCCCTCACATGCCAGGCTGGTTCCCCAGACCCCTTACATGCCAGGCTGGATCACTGGACCCCTCATACACCAGGCTGGGTCACTAGACCCCTCACATGCAGGTCAATGAGCTAGGTAGCCAGCAAACAGGTCCTTGGAAGCTGTAGGTTGGACAGCATGGCCATGCAGGTGGCTGGTGCCTGAGGCAGATGGCAGGTAAGCTGCAGCACCACGCATGTGCACTAACTCCACCCACACACAATTTGCTTACAAAGACTGTGCTGCACCACCCCTACCATGCCTAAGGCGAGGGGGCCTGATTAAATTATTCTATTTTCCCAACACCAGATATAAAATTACTTAATACCTCTTGGATAAAACTATTCTTCTGTGTTGATGTTAATTTCTAGTTATTGAGCATAGGCTATAAATAATAATGGCAATCTCTTATATTTGAATAGAACTTACAAATTCTTCAAAATATTTTCCTCTAGATTTTCTTAAGGAGAAATTAACATTTATTCAGAGTACTAGCTCTGTAAGAAACCTTATATGTTACCTCATTTCATTCACAAAACAACCCTTCCTGATATAGTTCCTGTTATCTCCATGGTAACAATTAGAAAGCAAACAGGTACATCTTGAACTTGTTAAAGTTTGCACAGCGAATCCACAGCAGAGATGAGATTAAAATTTAGGTTTTTCTGATTTCAAAGTCCTCGTAATTTCCTCTTGAGAATGGATAACAGGGAGTTCTAGTGATTTGCCCAAAGTTACAATTCATGGCAGATTATAATCCAGAATTCCCATGTTTTAGTTATTATCATAATCTGTATTATTCTATGCTTTCTGCATAGACATTAGAAAGTCAAGATTAATTTTTATTGTTTAAAGATTCTTTTTTCTTATGAGGGTTTTTGGTTTTGATAGGAAAATCTGCTGCCAAGAACTGCTTACCTAAGTAGAAATTCTGTACAAATCCTGAAGCAACTATCTGACTAATTAACCTCCATGATGTAAACACTCTTTTTCAGAGGGTTATGGTATATACAGTAAAAGTGATCTTAAGCATCATCATTTTGTTAATCAGGAAGTGTGACTCTGAAAATGTCTTCCATCTGAAATCCACTAAGATTGCATGAGAAAGCAATCTTTGGGCTCCAGCAGTACCCTAATAAGAATTGTCCTCGTGGAGTTAAATTGTCTCCAATTAAATTGTGAACACTTTGGGAAACAGGAACTGTGTCTTTTTTGCAACTGATTTCCTGAATCTCAGATAGTATGCAAATATGACAATATACATATTTGTAGAAATTTTTTGGAGAAAACTTCAGAATCCAACAGAATCCTACAGCCCACTTTCCAGACTAATAAATGTCAGCACTTCAGTGACAACCATCCCATACAAGCAGGTTTTGATGAGTAGCTGTTTTATGGAGATTACAAAACAAGCTATTTTATAAAAGAGTCAAAAATAGCAATTTATTTAGGGCAAAATTTAGTTCCTTATATACATATAATTAGTTCCAGGAACACAGCTGTATCC